>NW_020799107.1:19966958-19971742 GCF_003259725.1 Athene cunicularia
CCCCCCCAGTGTCTGCAGGAAGAAAAGTCCTCTATAGTAATGTGTCATGAGCCAGCACACAAGGTAACAATCAAATGAACCAGGGTCAAGCAAGAAAATTTGTCTTTTCAAAGATACAGACAAAGATACAGACAAAGTGGTCTGTACATCTCATAGTCCTCCACGAGTACTTGCAGCTACTGCTTCAAGCTGGCTGGGACAGCAGCTGCAAGAACCAGTTCAACATCTCCCTCCCATAGACTACGGGTTTTGGATTCCTCCTCAGATGCTCTCTGAATTTGGCAGATACAGAGCTTTATCAAAGAGCAAGCCTTCTCACTGAACACAGTATTTACTGTGAGTGATTAGTCAGCATCCTAAAAGAGCTCGTGGAAAGACTGTCCTTAGGCTTTGTCCACTAGTGGCACTCAGGAAATTAATTCCAAAATAAGTCTAGGAATTTATTGTGGGCTGAATAATCCACATGAAAACTGTGTAGTCAGTGTTCAGTTTGAATTGGACTGGTCTTAATCTAATTATTCTTTATTATAAAGTAGGGACAACAGTGTCTGAACATGTTTGGTTCAGTTTATGTGATTTGCTGTACAGTCACCAATTTTGTTAATTTAGATTAAAATTTTGAGTTCTTTTATGTTGAGATTCTAAGAAGATAAAGACAGAGAAAGATGAATAGCTGGGAATTTTCCTGCCTTTCTCCATATCAAAGGCCAAGATACCTGGCCTGACTGGTTTAATAGTATTGGTGGCAAGGCATTCCCACTGGTTACAAAGTTGTTAGAGCTTTTCAGTGACTCATAGTCAGAGCATTTATTGTAATTAAAACATTTGAGTTTTTTGACTGGATATTTGCGTCTGGTGATAAACTTGAGAAAGTAAACAGAATTTCCCTGCAGATAAACAATGCTGTTCTCACAAACATGTCTAGTTCCTTCACAGGAACAATCCACCAGCAAATATTACTCTCCTTCTACCTGAAATGAACAGTGACTAGAGATCATTGGGTTTTATCAGTCTAATTTTATTTCTTGTGCTTGTTTACAAATTTTTGATTTGGACATGGAAAGATGCTAAGGAAAAATATTTCTGGTTTTTTTTTCCTGTTATTTAACAAGCATAAAATTCAGAGAAGAGAACAGAAATGTTATGCCTACCCATACGTATGTGTGTGGACATAGTATAAAATAGTTATATAAGTAATGAAGACAGATACTACCACTATATGAAGCCAATGGGAGCTCTGGCTTCCAGACTTTCTTAAATCCTTAGATATGAGACTAGCTGTATATCTTTATATATATTTATTTATTTATTTATTTATGATTTACCACAAAACAAAATATTGACGATAACAAAAAAAAAAAATCTATACATTTTTATTGAATACAAAGTAAGGTATCTAATGCAAAAATTATTCCACCTGAAAAGAAAATAGTTAAAGAGGCAAAGTAAAATTGCTTTGGGTTTTTCTGTGTGCATATTCTCTAATGAGCACAGTAAATGTTTCTATTAGCTGTAGGATTTCTGAGTCTAAACCTGTACGCATGGCTGGAAAAACGCTCAGATCTAAGAAGGAGTCTACAGGGTGCAAAGGCACACCCTCTCCCAACCTATGAAGTCATGTCAGCACTGGGTACATATTATGCCCTAGAATTTCTGCAAGCATATAGCCTTGATATGACTGTTACATCCTGTCAAGGTTTTTTTCTGCCTGGATTGATGGTATGTTGATGGAGGTTGTCTATCCTTCCTAAGATGTTGTTCTTAGTCTCTTAGTAAATGATAAAGCTTAAGACTACACCCAACCCTCACTTCTGTCCGCTCCAGTTTATACTGAGGCCAAGACCAGCTCATGGATGTGCTCCTGTTTCAGACACCATTAAAGCAACAGGACGCACAGAGAGGCAATAGAACCTGGGAAGAGCTGTTTTGGTGGTGGCCGCTGGAGACCAGCAACTGCAGGCATGGGCTTCTGTTGTGCTGCCTTGCAGCTCTGCTGCCAAACTGCCACTGCTGGCTGGTGGGGCAGCATGGGCATGCAGATGTGGAGGAAACACACTGACTGAAGGGCTTGTGCTTGAAAGCATCACTTTTCCTGGAGCTGATAAAAAGTTTCCTCGATGATCACTGTCAGAATCAACGTCCACTCCAATTTTTTATAGTGGAACCTGATTTTTCCCCATTTCCCTGACTTATGAAGCTTCAATCTGACAAAATGAAGAGGGTTTGTGCTTAAGGAATTGGTTAGCACAGGGTGGAAGACACATCTGACCAAACAAATCCAGAATGGTTTTGCCTACAAGCCTGTTTGCATATGATTAAGAAATACAGAGAAAACTATCAGACCCTCAGGTGCATTTAAACCATGAAACAAAAGTGAAAGTTTTATGGGATTTATATTTATTCTAAAATGTCTGCTAAGCAATTAAATGATGACTTTATTGGTTTGTTTAAGAAGTATAACATTTGTAGATCATAGTATGTGTAATTTCTTGTATTAAGTACAATAAGTCATAGGTTTGTCCAATAAACAAATCTGCAGTCCGATATTAACAGCTTTTCTTGGGAACACACTAACTACTTTTTAGTAGCAAATCTTTGCAAAAATTGTCTTATTCTACTATTGATTTCATTATAATAATACTAAAAATGGAAGACTCCCTGGATACTAAACATGTATATTTTAAGCATGCTGACCATAGTTTAGCAAAGTACTTACATGTCTCAGTTACCTTATAGCTGTAGGTGGGCGTATACAAAGGCTTAAAGTACTTATAAGCGCATAAATGCTTAAAATTTAAGCATCAAATTAACTTCTTTACCAGAGTTTAAAATTTAAGTTAAACACTGAGATCAGTTGTGTCACAAATTCTTGAAATGCTTTAACCAGTGGATCAGCTGTATGTTATGGATCTGAGCTCTATAAACCTGAGCTAGTTAACGGGCATAGGGGAACTTTGAAAAATATCTTTAGGCCTAGATTTTCTAGGCCAACAAATTCAGACATGAGGCAGCTAGGAGCAGTAGCAGTTAAAAGCTGTATGAAGACTGCAGACGAAAATAGAGTTCTACTGAATATTTGCTTTTTGCTTGTAATTCCCGTTTCTACGGTGCCAGTGTGATTTAGGTTTGCTCTACCCATCCAAAGTCCTGACCTAACACTTGGCTTTTCTCAGGAGTTTAGTAAATGGCATTCAAGGGAAAATCCAAGACTGTTCCCTATGCAACATGGTAGTGTCCTTCCCCTTAAGGAGTGCAAGAGACGATGCTCAAAGGGTAAGAGAGAGCCACAGCCACTTCCCTGTTTTCTTGGCATTCCCTGCAGAGATGCTGACAGCACATTTGGGGTGATGCAAAGAACTCTTTTCACCCTCTATTTTACCCATATCCTGCTGACCCCATGGCTGAGAGACATTTGTGTGTATAATTTGTACGCATGTGTATTTTTGTTTTAGCTGCAGGTAGTTAAAATTATGTGAAACTCATAGTATTAGTGTGTACATGCTAGCGAAATTAAGATTTGCTTAAAAGCTTTGAATATGGAAAAAATACAGGTAAGGTGGGCAGATTTTGTATGCAGTACTGTATTGAGTAAGTGTGGAAAGGGAACCCTCATAAGAAAAGGACAAGAATGGCAAAAAAAATGAAAAAATGACTGTGTTACATGGAAGGATGAGTGACATAGTGGGTATGGTTGTGCCAAGGATCTCAAAGGGCAGGTAAGACAAAGACAGGCTTTGAGAAGCTAACAGGGACGGGCCAGAGGCAGCTCTGGACCCATTAGCCAGTTTCAGTTTAAGGCAAGTATTGCAGTATTGTTTTTTTTCCCTTAATGTTACATCAGGTGGATTATATGTATGTCTGTCTGATATTGAATTGATACTACTGCCAATCAACAGCCAGTCTGACATGCTAGATTTATAGTAACAGTAAAGTTTCTACACAATATTAAAGCATCTATATTATAATAAGCTATCTAGATTTGTGTCAAGTGAACATTTACTGGGAGAGGATGGACAGAGAGCTTGGAAAGGTGAGGATTCACCAGGGGGTGGTTCATGTGGCACAGTATCAGCCACATGGGTAGTTACTCTCTCCACTTCATGTCCATGCAGGAACAGCAGCTATCTAGCAGAGGTTTAGAAACATAAAGCTGTATTAATGCTATTGGTGTCAGCCTTATAAGGGAGTTTTTCACTTTGGAAAAAGAAGTTTCTAGCCTAAAGCTATGAACATTTAACAAAAAAAACCTTTGAGTCACCTTTAAAAAAAAAACCAAAACAAACCAAAACACATTCTGCCTAGTGAGCACTAAACAGTCAGTTTGCAACTAGGGATTTCAGTTAACCTGGAAGTGGCCAGTATAAGCTGTGCCAAAGGGCCGTCTTACCTGATGTGGGCTGGTGGGGACCGAAACTGCAGAGCCTGGCAGCAGTAATGATTTCCAGGGAGCATGGGAGGACGGAGTGGTGTAACAGAAACACACAGGTAGAGCTGCCAAAAGGAAAAGGGTGTTGCTGGGCATGGTTGGGACCTGTCAGGGGAGGTAGGGAAGGTGGAAGCAGTGCCTGCAGCCAGGTGTAAATGGAGTGGCATAGCTGATAAATGAGAGTAGTTCTGTGTTTGGGCTAAACAGGAAAACTTTTGATTGAAAGGGAAGATGAATACAAACTTGGATTGAACATCTGTGTAGAGTACCTAAATAGCAAAGGCAAATCAGCTCAGACAAGTGCAATATATATATATATATATATATATATATATATATATATATATATATATATATA
>NW_020799107.1:19971792-20003175 GCF_003259725.1 Athene cunicularia
GCGAGGGGCCGAGGGCAGGACTGAGCCCCTGCGAGCTGCCTCCGCCTGGCGCCCTTTGCCTCCTCACCGCTTATTCCACTGTCCATTGCTTTCCTTGCACCTGGAGGAAAAAGAGATTATTTTTTTTCGCATTTACAATAAATCCCAGTTATTTTCTCTACTACTACATAAGCGATTCTTGCTGCTTTTTGCGGGAAGGAAGTGGGAGGTGAGGAGGAAGGAAAGGAAGATAACTTGTTCTCCTAGTTTTGTTACAGCCGTTTATTCACTACAAGCTGTGTTAAAGCTACGTAAACAGGAGCTTGGAGGTACTGGCAAGCTGTTAGCTCTCCATCGGTGGCCTCGTGTCAGCTTGAGGCTTCGCTTCTGGGAGTTTGTTTCTTGTCACCTTGTCCTTATATTGGAGGGGCCTGGATGTAATAGAACCGGGATGTTTCCAAAGGCCTCCCTCCACCCTCTCAGTTCCTAAAGCATAGGCTAACTCCTTTTATCTTTGGGTCCTCTGGGGCTTGCAAGTTCATAGACCCCCTTGCAGTTCTTCATCTGCAGGATTTTGGGCACAGAATCCTCCCTGACCCCAGGAGCTTTGTGGCAAAACCCATCTGTGAGAGCACCCGTACAATGATGGTGTAGCTTTGCATGCTGAGAGGAGAGGAGCCTAAGAGGCATTCCCAAGGCTTGGTATTGCTCCACTTGTCTCACTGCCCCGCTTGAGAGGGCTGAGCTGAGGCCCACAGAGCTGGCACTGAGCCTGCCATCTCTCATGTCTTACTTCTGCCTTGAGGTGGCACTTACCTGGCAGTCCTCGGGCCAGCACAGCTCTCTTGCATTTTTAGTCAGGGAGTGGAAACCACATTCAGGAGGGGGCTGCGTGGCTCAAGAATTATGGTCTGGCCACTCTTGGCATAAGTTGCTGCAGAAGAAAAAGGGGAAGCATGGTATTATTCACAGAGCTCATCCAGCTGGGTTATTTGTGCAGACTGTGTAAGACCCTTATCTTTTCTCAACAGTCATTGCAACTCTTAAGAGCCTTACAGATAAAGCCATTCAAAGGTTGAGAATCCTTCATCTTTGGGTTGTGGTATTGCTCCCCCCACCCCCAGGAAGCTGCTGCATGGGAGATGCTCTGTGCTGTGAAGGTGGAGGTAGATTAGGACTTTGCATAAGAAGTTTATTTAAGTGTGAATCCCAGTATCATAGTGAATTAACCTCATTAATCAGTGTTTAGTGGTGCTAACATCCCAGCTTCCACTTAACTAGCAAATTAGCCATGTATTTTCTTGGTCAACCAAGATAAGACTGCTGTGGGAAAGGCATACCATAGCATGAGAGGCAGAAGCCCCTTCTGGCCACGTAGATAGAGACGCTTGTGTCAGCTTGGGTTGGATAAGAAAGATGAAACCGGCACAAACCGCACAACTTCACACAAAACTCAAAAGCAAAGGGCCAAGCTGGGCATCTGTCACAGAGTGTTGTCTGATGTTTTTTTCAGTGAGCTCAAATGCCTCAGAGCTGTAGGGATACCATGGATTAAAGGAGCCTTTCTCTGCCCCAGACGGTTAAGGACTTAATGTAGGACAGCTGCCAGGCGCATGGGAGATGGGGTTACATCTAACAGGCTGATTCTCACCTGCTGCCCGTTGGAAAGGCTTGCCCTTGCTCCTGGCTGTCTCAAGCTACTACACTGTCCCACTACTGCTTGAAAAATCTTTCTTTTTGAGAGCTACACCTAAACCGTATGTACTAAACCCATGTGGATGAACCTTTTCAACTCATATTTTAGATATGGGCTATGTCAGTTTGGGAGAGGTTTTTTTTATTTTACTTATTGCTTCAGTATGCTAGGTGTAATGAATTACAGCAGCTAGAAAGTACACATGGAAGAAATCATTAGTGCAAAATTTCAAGGCAAAATAGAAATGCTGCTTAGGTTTTCAATGTATAATCTCCCAAGGCTTAAAATAAATATCTTGCCTATAATATGAGAGAAACTCTATGGGTTAATTACCATTGAATTTCAGAGTGAGTGAAGTAGCTGAGCTGTTATAGGTTCATATTTTACTGATTTCCAGTTTCTCAGCTGCTTTCATTTTTTTCTGTCTATATGCTCAGTTAAATATTTGCTCCCAAGACGTTAAACAGCTGAGTTTTTTCACATACTTACAATGTGATGTCACATAGTTCAGTGAATTTCTACATGATTCCAAGAAATCCAGGATGTCAGCTAACCCCACAACATCTGCTGTGATCTAGTCATGTATGGTTGAACGATATGTGTCCAATAGGGAAGGCATACTTTAACCCTTGGCCACCAGCTCTCATGGTATTGATAAATACTACCCTTTATGTATACTGTTTACAATGCAAAATATTTATTTTCTGCCTCTGTAGTTGCAGAGACTGAAGAATGAATATGGCAGTCTCAGCCTTGAACTTTTTGACTTTAATTTTAACAGCACCCTCCAATCCCCTCCCCAAGAATTATTTTACAATATACAGTATGACTTCTTGTAACATTTAAACCTGTACTCCATTACTGGGTATTTCTTGGTGACCAGTGTTTTTTTCCTTTGAACATGACTGATGGTTTTGGGCACACCTTTTTTTGTGGATATACAACTTGAGAAATACTACCTAGCCTTATTTTTGTGAACTTGCAAGTGGTCCACATGTTAAAAACTCAGCTGGCAGTAAATTTAGTGCAGTACTCTTTTTTTTTTTGAAGTGCCAGTTATTCTGATGGGTATTTTCAGTTTTCTCCCTAAATAGTTCCAACTAAAATATTTGTCTTCCGATACTATTTGATTGAGTGCAGTATTCTACGGACTGAAACATATTTTTTTTCCCCCCATACAGATAAAAGGATATTTATTATCCAAAGTGAAGACTCCAACTTGTGCATTAAAGTGGATACAGTTGGCCTTATTTTGGAAGACTGTGGTCAACTCTCAAACGACATGTTATGGAAGTGGGTATCCAATCGCCGTCTTTTCAACATAGGCAGAAGTACCTGTCTAGGACTGAACATCAGTAGACCAGAACAGCCATTAAGCATGCTTGAATGTGATTCAACTCAATACTCATTATGGTGGAATTGTGATGGAAAAGCATTAGTTGGTGTATCAGAGTACAAGTTAGCAGTTGAAAACAGCAAACATATTGTGGCCAAAAAAAAATCTACTAATCAGTGGAAACAGTATATGTCTTATGATGAAGATCTTTGTGAACTCCCATTTCAAGGTAAAAATAAATTTTTGATATAGAAATGTAGATGGGAAAAGTTTTCAAAAGTTCTTTTGAAGAAAGGTCATGTTCCCTCCCAGCCCCTATTGTGATTTGGGACTCAAAGTTTGCTTTTTTATACGCAATGGTTGAGGTGAGTGTATTTTTTTCCTTATTTGTTATATGGACCCAAAAAAGCACCAGTATCTTTGCAAACCAGGAAATGCTCATTTCAAATCCCCTATGAAATACAAAGGGAAACTAAGGATTTGTTGTTGCCTGTCCTGCAGCTTTCATTATCAGATAGACCCAAAGAGACTTAATGAAGGATTTGGAATTCTCGTTACTGAAAATCAGTTGGTGATCTCAGTCTGCATGAACTGAATGTTTGCAACGTTCAGCACTGGGACTCTGAATGTGCCAAACTTTGGAGCAGAGATCAGGCTTTTGATTAATCCTGCTGTGCAGCTGGTGGAGGCATAGGAATATATGTCAAGATTCAGGTCTGCAGTCCTGAACAGTTTTCCAGGTATAAAGACTAAGATAAACCCATTGACTACAAGCGTCAACAGACAGACTGTACCTTGACCCCTTCCTTGGCATTTCTGTAGAAGGAAAGAACTAATGTTTGCACAGCATGTCTCAGACTGGAGCTGTTGATTCCCCTCATTTAAACTGGGTGTTTGGGTTGCAGATCTGGCCTCATGGCTTCCTGTGTAGGTGTAGCTGGGCTTGGCCTCTGCTCTCACCAAAGTCCTCCCTATGGGACCTGTGATAACTGGGAAAGCACTATAGCATCCAACCTCCTCTTTAAAAACTAGTGGAGTTTATACTTAAGACCAGGCAGAGAATATTTAAGCCCACAAAAAGTCTTGCACATTTGCTATGCACATATAGTGAGATGAAATTAGACCTGGTTTAGTCCTAGTACTGCAACACATGGGAGAAGAGGATCAGCCTTAGGCAGGTGCTTCTAGCCTAGTTTCAGAACCAAAGTAACTGCATTGGCAAAACCTTTCACCTCCAATATCTATTTTCCTCCTTCTGCCTTAGCTTATGTACGTGCAAATGCAAGCCACCCTGTTAGTCCGCTAGTTTTGGGTGGGGGGGCTTCTCTACCTTCAAAGAAAGTATGTAACTGTGGTGAGAGGTCTGTAACTGTTGTATTTGGTTTCTTGCCAGGACTTAGTGCCTTGCACCTCCATAGGTAGCAGCATGGTAGCAGACAAAGAAGCAATCCTGATTTTTTTTTTTTTTAACCTATGTTCTTTGTATCATCTGTTCATATCAGAAGGCTTTAAAGAGGATTTACAATGTGTAAACTGCTTTTTTATTTGTGCACAGCCAGCCATTAACTCTAGAAACCTCTAGGAACCTGGCAGTATGTACTGATTCTGTAGTTGAAGGTCTTTGATCTTTAGGCTATCAACATGGGATCTTTGACAAACAGTTTCATTCTAAGTGTGATTGTGGTTCTTTGACCTTTTGTAGAAGCTCTGAGGTTAAGGAGACACTCACTGAGGTAAAGCTTTTACAGCTTTCAGTTGCACTGGATTCTCTCAATATTTTGATACTCAAAGTACAATAGGAAATTATTTAAAATATTTTAAATAAGGCATTAATTGATTGTAATAATAGATGTATGTAACATCAGTTCTTTAGATAGATTATTATTCCCCATGGTATGAAAACTTATTTTTAAAAGCATATTTAATATTCCCTTGTCTTTCACATTTTCTTTCCCATTGAATGACAAAGAGAATGGAAAAACCATACAAATCCACTTTATAAGAAGTTTGAGGAGCAGAGGAAATAATGCTAAATTGCTCATCTGTCATAGACTAACAAAAATATGTAGACTTTGCATCTGAGCATTTATTTATTGTGCCAACTATTGTTTTATGTAGTTCGGAAATGTAAGTGCAGATTTTCTATGTTAATTATTCAGGGTTTTGTTGTTTGGGGTTTTTTTTCCCCCAATTGTAGTAAGTTATGAGAATGTGCCTTGTTTCATGGTGACAAATTTCATAAAGTAATTGTTTCCAAATTCTGTTAACTGCAGTTATGCTGCTCATACTTGTAATGTCGTGTTATCAAGTACAAATTAAAATTAGAAGATAACTTTAAAAATTTTATTTTTGTCATTGCCACTAAAACCAGGAATGATGAAATATGTGGGTGAAGAAATTTCTGTGGTCTGCATTCTTTTAATCTCTGTGTTTTATTTATTCCAGAAACATACACCTTGCTGGGAAATTCTTTTGGTTTCCCATGCATTTTTCCATTTAAATATAATAACAAGTGGTATTATGAGTGTACTAGAGATGGAAAAGAATTTGACTGGTGTGCCACAACAACTTACTATGAACAAGATGAAAAATGGGGCTTTTGCCCAAATGCTGGTAAGATGTTTCTTGTCTTCTCTCTCTCCTCACACCCTAACAGTATCTTTACTTTCAGTTAGTAATTCTAGGATGCACTCTGTTTTGGGTTACTTCCCTTCTGTTAGAGGGGAATGTATCTTTAAAAAAAAAAAAAAAAAAAAAAAAAACTTTGGAGACCTAAATCCTCATCCCAAAAGCCAAACTACAGGGGGTGAGCAAAAGGATGTTACTCTGTACAGCCCATTGACCTTACCCTGCAACTAAACCTCTCCCTCCTCTGTGCCAGTGAAACATAGGGAGCCTCTCTGAAGCATGTAAAGTAAGGGTTGTTCTTGCAAAGTCCCATTCTGATTTTGACTGAATTACATCTTGCACATTCCTTTTGTTCTGTGCATTTGGACACATCTTGGGCTTAAAACACTTGGAAGCAGTAGCTTTAAAAATACTTGCTATCAGAAAGATTTTGGATGTATGATCTTCATTAATATTTCCACTTCTTGCATAAATAAGCAAAATAGTATCTTCTGTCAGCAGAAGTGGTTTGGAAAACCCTTCCTGCTCAAGCTATGTTTCAGATCTCTGTTCCAAAGTGTCTTAAAAACAGCTGTAAATGTGCCTTTGTAATGGGGATTTCTGGGCAACCATTATAATAGATGATATTTTCAGCCTTGCTTATACTTTGTAATTATAGTGTGTTTATTCTCTTGAGTACAAGATAGAAGGAGATCCAGTGACTTCTCCTTCACAAGTTGGGCAGGGTGTTCATAGTCTGAATATTTCAACATTCAGCTTTAGGAACAAATGGTCAGCTGGTATAAGTTAAAACTTACCTTTCATGGCTTCATGATACCTGTGAAAATCACCACCAGCTGCAGATCAGCTCATGAGTATTTTATCAACTGTATGAAATATGGAGCAACGTTTTGTTCCATTAGTGCCGTATTTCCATATGTTCTTTAATAAAGGGTCATGAAAGGAAATCATAATCTTTCTTCCATTGGGATGCTACTGTCATTAATTGAATTGTTCAAGGTGTTATATTTCTGATTGGTTTATAGTCTTGGGCTGTGGGTGATGAGTCTTTTTCTGAGCAGAGAGTGGCTGTGATGTGTTTTGGAAGAAGAACCCCAACACTCACCTCTGCTACCAGTTCAACCATGCCTCTGTGCTGACCTGGCATGAGGCACGGGCTGCCTGTCAGCTCCAAGGAGGAGACCTGCTGAGTGTCACTGACCCTGAAGAGCAGAACTACATAAGTAACTTAAGCAGTGAGTAGACATTTCACTGGGGACCTTGTAGAAAACCTGTAGTTAGATTTCCTCTTTACCTGTGAAACGGGGGTAAGCTTTAGAGCTTAATACTCTGTATGATGTCTCTCCCATTGCTGCTTGTGAGTCTTCGTCACATAACACACCTCAGTAGAGCTGTTTGAAGAAAGAAAGGTGAGGGTAAGTTACCACCTTAATAACCTGAGTGCAGAAGTGGTGGTATGTGTTATGTGAGAGTGTAATTGTCTTAATTTTCCCTCCCCACAGAAACTCCCATTCTTTCCTGCAGCTGTGGTTATGGAGTGTGTTTGTTTTCTTTGGAGAATTATACAATATTTACCTTCTCTGCAATGTACCTTGGCCTCCTTTTCTCCTGTTAAGTTTTCTTTGCAAGCTGGACTTCACCAAATGTGAATAACATTTCTGCAGGCTTGAAGTAAATGTCCTGTATGGAAAAAATGCCATCTCTGTTTTCATGAATGGATGGTGTTCCTTCTGTGACAAGCCTTTGGCTTTCTCCTGTGCAGCAAGGATCTCAGACAAATTTTGTTTTTCTACCCCCATGCAGCAAGGACCTCAGGCAAATCTCAGACAAGATCCTTCTGACAGCATGGCTCTTGTGGGTATTTTAGCATGTGTGGAGAGGACTGAGAGGAGGAATGGGTGGTAGAGCTCTGATGTGAAAAGCTGCCTTGGGTTTCTTGCCTGTTGCTTCCCATTATTGCTGATTTTCAATTGCAGGATGTAAGCTAACAGGAAATTATTAAAATTGTTTCGCTAGTTTTTTGGTATGTCTGCAGGCTGTAAAGGGACTGAAAGTTGTTTGGCTTGCAGAAAGCTGAAGCAGGCTAGCGTTTATATAGCTGCTTGTTCTAGATTTAACTTTGAGGTCAGCAAGAATGGTTTGCAGGACGAGTAGCTTTTGAAGGATGCAGACTTTTGAGTTTATTCCTTTTCATCATTGTGTTGATTAACAAAGTAATAGACTTTATCTAAGGACAGAAAAAAATGAAATTTTCAGGAGACTGATTTGAAGTTTTGTTTTATTCCTATTGTGACAAACCAGGACAGCAGAGCTATACCTGTAGATATTTTAAAACAAGGGAAAAGCGTGAAGTGTTACTTTGTTTTTTTCTGTTTCAGGGCAGTTAAACGCCACAGACATGATGCTGTGGATGGGCCTGAATCACCTGGAGGAGGATGCTGGCTGGCAGTGGTCAGATGGAGCACCACTAGTATTTGTGAACTGGAGAGCAAGTACTTGATGTTCCTCTTGGCTATGTTGTAGCAGTGTAATTATAGCTTGATACAAGACTTCTGTTCCTACAGCTACCTTTGAAAAGTGAATCAAGTGAATAAGTGTAACTCTTTTTACTTTTGTAGATATATTTACTCATATTCATGAACTAAAAGCCCCTCCTAGGGTTGTAGCATCAACAGAGTTGGATCTTTTCAAAGCATTAATGATCTAGCTATTTCGTCATTTACTTTCAAAGATATTTTTAAGATTTCAGTTACATATATAAAAGCTATGCTCTAGCTGGTTTTGTGAAGGAAAGGAATTTCAGTTTGTTCACATTAACATGCTGTAATTAACTTTAGCACATTAACACAAGCTTTGTTACTTGGTTTTACATTTTGAGCTCTGTCCACCAGCAGATACAGCACAGGCACTAGAGGTTATTTCAGCCTCTCATCTGATAGCCACAGCCAAGGAGAGATTGCCACACATGTATAAATCGTGATCAATATTCAGCTGTCCATAGTATTGGTGTGATAGTACTAGAAGTTTAAGTTTACACATTCATTCAATAAGATGGAGAGAGCCTTACAACACCATTTTAGAAGAATACTGTTTTTTTGTAATTTTGTGCTTCTCAAAAATGTGGTTGCAGGTGTCTCTGATGACCATTTTAGAGAAAATCATTGTGCAGCGATTAATTCAAAATTGAAGTACGGCTGGCAAAGTTATTTATGTGAATCTGGATTACCTTTTATATGCAAAAAATATTTAAATAAGACAGAGCACTCAACACTAGGTAAGTCTCTGTATGTTACTGTATCCTATTTGTGGAAATGGAAGGAGTACAAGAGGAAGCCACCTGAATATAAAGTCAGCAGAACAGAGTTAGCTGGGCTAAATGTATGGGTTTAGTCATTGAAGTTGACTACAGTTTACTCTTAACTGAGGTAATAACACTTTCTTTTGTTTAAATTCAGCCCTGGAAAATATGTTGAGAGTCTTAAAACTAACAAATAATTTTAATATACATAGCAATTAATTGTTTCCTTACATGATCAGAAGCTTACAGAATGCTCACTCTATATATTATAATACAGCCACACTTTTGAGTTTAAAAATAGGCTTTCAGCTTCAAATAGAATTAATGAATAGCCCACAGAGAAGAAAGCTGTATAAATGCAACTCAAAATTTGCAGTTATTTTTGTGGCATGTTGTACTTTTGATGTACAAAAAAAAGCATTGTACATATATTTTTTAAAAATATAAAGTATAATGAATATAGGGTATATAATACACAGAATACTTCAGACTCCTATTCTGTGGGAAAGTTAAACACAGAATTGGGTTTATTAGAACATTAGTTTTTGTTTTGATAAGAACAGCTTACATAGATTCAACTTCTTCCTGATAACTGAGATGAAAGTTTCCCTACTTGTTTCACAAGAAAGGACTTACCCAAACCTTTTGTAGGTAATGCATCTGAAAATGCTTTAGCTGGCTTTGAATCAGGTTCAGAGGTAATAAGGGAGATACAACATATTTTAAACTGAGTAACAGATCCATTAGTGTGCTTGCACTGGTCCAGCACCCCAAATGGTTGAATCATAAAATAAAGTGGGAGAAATTTCAGTTTGCTTGGTAGGTGATGTTCCATAGAGCATGTGTTTTGGCCTCATTAAGTCATCTTGGATGATTCTGTTGTCAGCATTTGAAGATAAAAAATAGGTCTGAATGTGTTATGAAGATAGTAATTCTATCTAATGTACACAAACTTTGTATGCTTAATTAAAAGATACATGGAAGTATTATGCCACTCGTTGTGACGCTGGCTGGTACGCACACAATCGCAACTGCTACAGACTTCATAAAGAGGAGAAGAGCTGGAATGATGCTTTTATCTCATGCCAAAGTGATAATAGTGGGCTCATTAGCATATCCTCCATGGCAGATGCAGAGCTGCTCCTTAACTTGCTTGAAAGTGGTGAGTTTTGGGAGTTTACAGTATACAGTATTTCTTGAAGTATTTTGTGTTGCTCTTTGTGCAGCCCTTTAACGTTGTTAGCCACTTTAGCACCATATTACATAGCACACTCAAACGATGTCTACAAAAAAGAAAGCATATTGCACACCCCTTCTAGGAGACTTAAAAATGTATAGCATCACCTTCTCTAATAATCATACTTAAAATAAAGAAATGAATCAACAAAGCATAGGAAGTGAGGCCACAATAAACATGCTTGGTTTTGTCCTTTCCTGTTCTTGGTTGGTTCCTTGCAAACTGTTGCAAAATATTCAGTGATCATCCTTGTGCAAGCTTAGAAGCAACAATTCAGAGTATCTTGCTTTCAAGCTGGCCTTGTCCACACTGCAGAGTTGCTGCTGCTAGTATGTTGGCAGACTCCTCTTTGATGGCAGTGGAGTGTGTCAAGAGTTCTGCTAGTCCACATTGTCCTAAGAGGTAGCGTAATTAGACAAGGAACTTAATGAACAAAAGGTCTTTGGTGCAGCAATGACAAGACTTTTGTTGTCATAACAGCAGCAAAGAAAAGTGAATATTTTGTGCCTCCAGCTGACATCAGTGTGCTGGCAGAGCTGCTCAGTTGGCTGTAAGATTGAGCTTCCCAGAGCTGGGGCACGATGACATGTTTTATCGACTGTCCCATCAGCTGTGGTTGAAGGGTGGTGTGTTACACTGGATTTACTGGACATCATCCCCATTATCATCCCTCCTGCCACCCATCCTCTTTGCTGTCCTGTCTATCTTTCTCTTAACCACTGTATCATCTTCCTCACCTCTGTTAATACCCTCCATGGATACCAAATACCATTATTTCCAGAGATGCTGTAATGGATAGATGCAATTGTTCTCTGCTTGTATTCAGCTTCAAAGTCTGCTGCTTCTATTTCAGACCTGCTTCAGGCTTCCCTTCAGAAGGACTTATATGCCTGAAAGCCTGTTTACCTTTTCTGGCTGTAGTAGCTGGTCAAGTAAGACATCACATCAAGCTGCAAGCCTTATCTTTCCTATGTTTGCCAGCCACTGTGGCTACAACTGTGCTGTCACTGGAACTCAAAAACATCACTTGAAGAAACCTAAAGCTGAGTGTGCCATGGAAAGTTATGAGAAGAAGCCTTCCCTTCCATGTCAGGCTTTCTGCTCCAGGCACTTAAAAAAAGTTCATATGCTCTTGATTTGTATTTTTCAGGATTTCAAAGCATGTTATCACGTATGTTGATCTATTTTTTTAAAAACAATTTAGTCTTCAAGGGTAGTAGAACATTATTTTATCAGTAAGCTTTCCTAAAGTTTATACAGCGCTTTTTTTTTTTTCCTGAAAACCACATTTTCAATGGTGGTATTGATGTTACAGGAACAACAGGTATTATTTCTTCACTGTTAAAATCTGAACTCACTTAATCTTTTACAGAAAATGTAACTGAAACATGGATTGGGTTATACAGTAATAACACCCCTGTTATTTTTGAGTGGTCAGATAGCACCCCAGTAAAATTCTCTGACTGGCACAGCCAGGAACCTAACACCTTTCAAAGAACAGGACTACTCTGTGTTTCAGCACAAGGACCTGTAAGTTTCCTTTTCTTTTTGAAAGAATTAGACAGACACTTTTATTCTAGCTCATAATAATTTATTTTCTCATTATGTGTACTTTTTTAAACCATGACCTGTAGTATGACCTCTGGTTTTGATTCGTAATCTATGCATGTTGTGATAAATGCAATGTAGCCTTTAGGAACCAATACATTTTGCAGTGATGCATAAAAAACTTATCATAGATTTGGAGCTTATATTCACTAAAAATGTTACATACATAAAACTTGCAAAGTGGAAGAGAACAAATGTGACAAGGTATTTTGATAAAGACAAAGTAATTTAAAATCAAAATAGTGTATATCATAATTTATGATGTATCAGTTCTGGTCTCAGAAGCTTCAAATTCATGTTTTGAAAAACTGTAAGCTGTGCCTATTTTATCTTGCTGTCAATATTTATAAATTTTCTGTAGAATCTTTCAAAACCAGATAGTAGTCTAGATCTACATAAAATTATAGAAGTTGACAGCAGTAAGATTGACCCCAAATCAGTCAGGTGTTGTAAAACTGGGAGCAATGTTGAAATAACAGTATGTCCTGTCTTACTGGTATTCATGGCACTGACAATTTTTTTGTAATTTGGTCACAAATTTACTTTACTTTCACAGTTAACAGTACTTAAATTCACTAATACATGACTTATTTAAGTAGCACTATATATAATCCATTTTTTTTTTAGTAAAGTGTGGTTTTGTCTAAGTGTGAAAACTGTATCAAGAAAAGTTTTGGTTGTCTCTCTCCACTAGTGGGTCCAGGTTGCAATCCTTAACTCATGGGAAAGCCAAGACTATTACAATGATCTGGAAAAGTGGGTTCCCATTGGACCCAGAAAATAGGACTTCGATAAAGTTGTGGTTTTTAGATATGCAAAACCGTATTTTACTCAGTTTGCAGGTGTAAACAAAGAAATGAAAATGTAAAATACAAAGGAAAAAGAGATTCAAGATAAAATCTTCAGTATTTTTAGATGTCTGATAATTATAGCGTACATACTTTGTAATATCTTTGAGAAAGGACTGTTCAAATATAAAGATTAATCTTACAAAGAACTATAAGGAAGAAAGTTCCTATCTATCCTGAAAAGTAAGTGCTCTGACATGGCCATAGTTTTAGTTAATTAAGATACATTACATCCCAAAGAGTGATTCAAAAAGAAATATGTATGATTGTTTTGAAAAGTTCTGCTGACAGTGTTGATAGAAATAAATGGTCCACCCAGGGATAAATAAATGAAGTGAGAACAATTAATTGTTTTTACTAAAAAGTTAAAATAGGAGGAGAGAGTGTATTCTAATGTGTGTATAGTTATGCATGAAAATATGCATATGTACAGGATATACTTCTTTTTATCCCTTAGGAAGGACACTGGAAGGTTAAAAAATGTGAAGACAGGTCTTTCTACATTTGCGAAAAAGCAGGGGAATTTAACAGCGTCTCTCCTGATCTGGAATCGAGTTGTCCAGAGGTAAGGGGTTTTGTGGTTTTTGCTTGGTTTAGACCCTTACTAATAAAATAGAATTGTATAGGAAACCTCTAAATGTAGCTATGAAACATATGGATGTAAATAGGTAATATGGTTTTTCATATTAAAGACAGGCGTGTGTTGCTAGGAAAAATCTCACTGTTTGCCTTAAAAGTATGTAAACTGAATTTTAATGTAAGATTTAAAGCTTTCCCGAGATGCCTTTCATTGCCTGTTGCGTTGTCAGCGGTTGTGACCCAAGTTCCTATTTCTTTCTAGATCAAAAGTGAAAACCCTTTTGTCCACCATCTGTGCAAACAGTGGCTGTTATATGATGCCTCATCCCACACATGGTTTTCATACACTGAAATGGAATGTCGGGGTGAAAAACAATCAGTTTCATTGAGACAGAGAGTGAACTCTTCCACTTGTACATTAGAGTTCCTTTTGCTTTCAAACACAAATGGGAAGGAGCACAGCTATCTACATAGGACCTTACAATAGGTTTTCAGGCTTTTAGGCTTTGCGTTCTGGTAGTAAAAGGTAATCTGATAAAGTGTGATTTTTATTTGCCATCGGTTCCTCTTCATGGTGTGAAAATAGCAAATTTACAGACTGTGTTTTATTCAAAATTCTGGAGTTTTGTGAACTTCATTTTCTATCAAGAAAAATCTCTCTTCTCTAATTTGCTTTACTATTTAGCTTATTGTCTTCTCTTTTTAATTTCCTGTGATTTTTTTCTTGAGAAGTCAAGAAGCACAACCAGTTCTGTTGAATTGTAAGAAAGTTGGACTGTTTGGAGTCACATGCAATCTTTCCCCAGACATGTAGTGGTCAGATACAGTGTTCTGGTCATACCATTATGGAGGCTGAAGTTACTCCTTGGTTCTGTCTTAACATTTCCAAAAATTTGGAGTAACTGCATTTATTTCATTTAGACCAATGTATTTCATCACTCAAGAATTCTCTGTGTTATGAGTGTAGATTGAGTCACTCTTCACAGGTAGTTTGGTCTGCTCTGGCAAACTTCTTAGGATAAATTTCTGCTTGCTGATGTTTCACAGCCTGTAAAAACATATGCTGAATCCTGTTATAGTCCTTTGGTTTCAATAGATCCTTTTTTTTTCTGATGTGAAAAAAGTTACATTAATTTAATCAAAAGAAGTCAGTGCTAAGCTTACTCAAAGCTGCATTTGATTTCAGACATTTTGTCTTGACAACTCACTTTCTTTTAACATTCACTGTGTACGTTGTTGGTAGTTATTGGCCTTGTTTTCTAGGGCGAAGTCTTTATTTCATACAGATTTACCTTTTTTTCCCATTTTTCTGTTGCTGACTTACCTTAAACGTACGAATACCTACTGATGTTTCCCACATTTGATCTTTTGCTTCATTAACCTCATGCTGTTATTCATGTTGGATTGCTAGTAGATTCTCAGGGAGCTTTGGCCTCAGGCACAGTTGTTTGCTTTTCTAAAGCTTTATAGTCTTATATGTTATTACTGAGCTTTCATCTCATGTTGATTTTACGACTTGTGCATCAGATGAACTAGTCTTTAACATTTTCTGTGGTTCTGCAGATTGCAGTTTTTGCTATATGTCCATATCAAGTTACCAGAAACCTGAGCTCTTTTTTTTTTTTTCTACTCTTCTGTCATCTTAAGACATGAAAAGTGCTAAGCACTTTCTTCCCTTAGCCAGGTCAACTATTCTTTTCTCCTAGTCAGCAGGCTATTACTGAGAATAAATATTTTATTGCAAAGGTCAGATTCTCTGGGCAGTTTTCCCCAACACTGAAATAACAGTTTTAAACATTTTCTTTCAGCCAGCTTTTGAAGCAGGTTGTGGAGCTGTCAGCTGCTTGATAATCAAGTTGGAGGTTTCTGTGTACAGAACTGACTGTATTTGTACTGGTGACTTTCTCTGGTCCTCCACACTTTAATTTGTGCATCAAAAAAGAACAGTATAGTACTAAATCAAGGATTTGTCTTTATGGCTGTTGTAACAGGAGAGAATTGTGCTTTTAAGAAGAGAATTGCTATTAAAGCTACAAAACCTTGTAAAGAACAGAAGGGCAGCTGCTCAGAAGAAGGGTCCATTTGGCCTCATGTTCTGCCTCCCACGGGTGGCTGCAAGTGATGTTTGGGGAAGAGCAGGACACAGCAAATATGGATAATGCTTCCCCCAGTTTTCCCTTGACCCCCAAACATTGAGGGGATTGCCTGAGCCTTTTAAGTGCTAGTACATCTAACAGCCCACATTGGGTATCCTCTCCAAGTGCTTGTTCTTTTCCCCTTGAATTCGTGTGAACTCTTTGCATTCACAGCATTACTTAGTGAGGACATCGATAAACCTACTACCCTTTAAATGAAAAAATGCCATCTTCTTTCCCTGTTGAACCATCCTCCTGCCAGTTTAGCTTTTTTTTTTGTCATCCCCAACATCTTGTACGGAAATTGTCACCCACCTTCGTGGCATTTTGTAGACCTGTGTCATACCCTCCCTAAGACAACCTCTTTTTCCAGGCTGAAGAGTCCAAGCCTACTCTAGTTACTGCCTATGTGGAAGCAGCTCCATACGTTTCATCATCCTTGATGCTCTTCTTTTCTAATGTCTTTTTCTGTGACTGGGGGTCAGAACTCCAAAAAATGGCAAAAGGTCAATTTAAAAGGACAGAGTAACCTTCTCTGTTCTCTCTCCTCACAATTCTTAAGGTCCAATTTGACTTTTTGACTAAGCTAATGTTTCATGCAACTTAACCATCATAAAAATCTTGTTCCTGTGTGGTGGAGTCAGATAGCTGTCCCTCACTTCATGCATGAAATGATTAAGGGATGCAGGGGAGGTCCCCATGTGGATCACTTTGTGTTTATCTGTACAGAATGCCATCTGCCATTTTATTGATCAATTACTCAGCCCTTTTAGGTCTGGAATTTCCCAATCTGTGCTTGCCCTCAATGCAGGCTTACCAGCCTCCAATTACTCCACAACTTTGTTATTTTTTTTAAAGTGAAGATTAGTGTCAAATTACTTCAGTGTTTAGCCATCAAGAAAGCTTTAAGAGGAAAATTATGCCGTGCCATTTGCTCCAGATAAAAATTTCCAAGAGGTTAGGATGACTGTGTTTGCTACGTTTGAACCAGTGCATTTATCGCTCAAGAATTCCAGTTGGAGGAAACTAGACTTTTGCTGTCTCTTACCTGCATCCCCATAGAAGGTGTTTTGGTCAATACTTAGCTCTCTCCCAGCCCTGACTCCTCCGAGTTTAAGTGCACATCAAAGTGAGAGCAGCATTGCTGTGTCCCGCACAGGACTGACAGGAGCCTGCTGGGTCCCCAGGCACTGCAGAGCCCTCAGAACCTGCCAGTGCTTTTTTCCTGTGGGGAAGTCCCAGCTCATTGGTACAGGGACAGGGAAGAGCCTCAACCCAGGTTATTTTTGTTTGCAAAGCCAGCGTCTGAGCAATGCATATGTGTTTTTCTCAGGTGGAATCACAGAAATTGATACTGCAGCTCATTTTGCTTCTGTGCTCTCATACCATACAAAGGGCTGTGCCCAGCTGTCTTCCAGGCACTGAAGGGGGATGAATGTAGAAAGCAACAGAGCTGTCAGCTACCCTGACAGCAAACACACTCCTGACTAGCAACTGAAATTTGCCTCCCCAGGTTCAGCAGGGCTGAAGGATACACATAGTGTTTGATTGCTATCCTGAATAGATCTGCAGCATCTTCTTGTGCATTTTATTGTACCTGAGGGCAGATATCAGAAAAATAACTTATCTGTTTCCTCTTTTTTTTCTCCTTTTGCTGTTAATGTCACCATCAATCAGTGTTTGATGGTGCCTGCCTGGGTGCTGTGTTTCCTCCTGGTGGCAAGCAGCACCTCCCTCACGGAAGAGGCAAAGTGAGATCAGCTGCTTCTCCTGTCTGTGTGTGTCTTCAAGTTTAGACAGAGATGGTTTATTATGTCTTTATTCTCTTGATTATTTAAAACACTCCAGCAGGATAACCAGGCAGGTACACTCTGTGAACTCATGCAGGCAGAATTCACACCAGTCCTCGTAGTGTGCTCTGGACATCCAGAGGTGAATAATAAGAAATAAAACATTAATAATAAGAAGAAAGAAGGCAGGCTTACCACTGACTCAGTGTTCAGGCTCACCTGATAAACCGTGTAAATGTTTCATTTTAATTCTGCATTATTACAGTAGGATGATTTGTGAATTGCAATTTTTTTAAAATTATTTTTTTATTTGGAAGTTCTATTTGAAAATGAGAAAGGGAGCTAAGAAAAGGTAAATAACTAGAGTGTATTGCTGTATGAAAGGCCAGCAATTTCTGGAATAAATATTTCTGTTTACAATGGAAGACAAAGGGCAGCTGTAATCCTTTTTTATAACAGCTTCACTGAATCTGACATGGCAGTGTTTAGGTAATAGATATCAGCAATGCGTTACCACAGGTGGAAACCAACAAGTGCTACTACATGCTTCATGCCGGAGTGATGGCTGGCTGAGGGGCCTGGCATATCTCCCCAAAACACACTCAGGAAAACAATATTCGATGTATAAAATTGAAACAGAAGTAGTTTCTGGGGAGAGTGCTTTAACTGTTGCTGACATTTTTGCCACACCCGTTAAAGATGTTACCATGTGTGTGTTAAGCCAGGTTTTGCACAATTTAAGGATTTAAACTTTAAACTTTTGTTAAATTTATGCACATTTTCCATGACCTTGAGGGTAACTACTCTTGAACCATGGTAGAAAGGAAAAGGGCTATAGGGACGTCCGTGGTGATCAGACAGAAAGTACAAAAGAGGAACAATTTTTTATCTATATAATAATAATCTATAAAATAATGTTCATTTCTTTTAAGGGATGGGAAAGACATGGTGGATATTGTTACAAAATCGACAGTACCCCTCGAAGTTTTGAACATGCTTCCAGTGGTTATTTCTGCCCATCTGAACTTGTATCAGTAACAAACAGGTAGTTAATCCTATTAGACAGTGTGAAGATACCTCTAACAAGACCTATTCTAACTTTAGAAAGTGTTGCATGGTAAAAGATATTACCATTATGAAATAATATTTGCGTGAGAGGCGAGCAAAATTACTAACATTGGCTAAAATCAATGGTGCGCTTTGCTTTATTTTTTGATTGAAAATAAATTTAGTAAAAAACAAGCTTAGGCGAATAAACACGTAGAACAATGTGCACACATGTGAGCATGCAGGAATCTGAACAAAATGCTTTCTACAGAGGTATGTAACATTTAAGAAACTTATTAGTGTATTTGGAAACTATTGAAAAATGAAAATATATTTAATTTTTATAATCAAAATCTATAAAATTTTAATCAAAATCAATGTTTTATAAATGTTTCTATTTATATATGTATTTTACGTGAGTTCTCAGCAAATAGGTGGAGAGAGTAAAAGTTTGAAAGCATTTGAGGTCTGTCTTCCCTTCCTTTGTTCCTATTTACCTGTATTCCAGCTTCAGCAAAGGCTTTCTCCTCTGCAGATGTCCAGATGCTTGGGTTTTCTGTGCTCTCTTTGTGATTTACCCTGTATGTTGTATTCCTGTTAAAATTTATGACATACTGATAGATATATTACATACATACTTTAACCTCCACGTATTTATTGTAAAAAAGAAAAACTTAAGGAGGAAATCTCCTTTCCCTTTAGGACGGGGGAAGTACTGTAACAACTATCAATCAGACTAATGATAGCTAGAAATTTTAGGCAGACAAAGTCCGCCCCACATAAGGATATATACCGACTGGGAATCTGGCCTGCCACGTGGTTTCAGGATTGTGCATAATTCGTACAGCACTGTACCGCAGTACGACAGTGATCCTTACGGGGAGGGTAAAGGACAAATCCTTGCAACTGAGCATTTGCAGCTCAAATGTCACAGGGACCTGAGGGCACGCTACACCACTGGAAGCACATCTTCTGCCTTTTCCTGCTTATGGCTTTTTATTTGATTTTTGCTGGGTGTAGCCGTCACTGTTTATTATATTGGTTTACAGTTCCAATGTTGGAGGGGCAAAGGATGTTAGTTGTTAATTTAGCTTCTGCTTTTTAATTACTGCTGAGGTTTGTTGTTCTGGTGTGAAAAATGCAAAAACTTTTCAGTGTATTGATCCTAAAATATTCATTAAAAAGTAGGTTGTAGAGAATGGAGAGTTGATATAAAAAGAGAATATGCAGAGAAAATGAAAATTAAAAGTCCTCAGTCACTCTCAGTGTTAGAGATACATTTGGTTTTTAACATTAATGTCATCCTCATGGTATTTAGCCATTCTTTTCACAATCTGTGAAACCAGGAAGTCATTTAACTATAAAACTGGGAATTTACTTTGCTGTATGTTTTCATAGGAAGCTGATTAAATGTGCTCATAAAATGAAGTATTTTTTTATGTTGCTATACCAATTATATCTGAATAAGTTACATTTAAGTGACAAATGGGTTACTGTATGCAACAGTTATTAATTGCAAAAAGCTGTAAAACTCTTGCATAACTTCAGTGAGGAAATTGAAGAAGGAAAAAGTGATTCCTTCTGTAGTCAGGTCAGCTCGTGCTTTGAGCCCTTCAGCTCTGGTTTGTCAGTGCTGTTTTGTGTGTCCAGTTCTAATAGGATACTTCTGTGCAAACCTTTTTCTTTTCTTCCTTCTGTAGCTTTTTCAGACCCCACTGTTTTTTCTCCTTCATACAAGGAGTGTCTTATTTTCACCTGTGCATCATTAATATATTCTGTCTTTACATCTTCTAGTATAAATATTGATCCTATAAAATCTTAATCTACTGTTTTTCCTAGGCACCCAAATGCTGGGGGGGTAAAAAAAAAAAAAAAAAAAGAGGGAAAAATTATGGTTTATACTGCAGACTCATGCCTGAAGTCCGCCACAACATTCTATAAAGGAAATTAAATACCTCATATATTTTTCTCTTCTCACGTAATTTAAATCATTTCATGCGGGCTCTTCACTGAAATACCAGTTGACCTATTTTATTCTAATAAGCTTTTTGTCTTGGTTATTTTATTAAGGTTTGAACAGGTTTTTATCAACAGCATGATCCGTAACATGGTAAAATCTGAGAGAACTTATTTTTGGATAGGATTACAAGACCTTAACAACACAGGAGAGTACTATTGGCTAAGTGCAGCAGGGAAGAATCGCTCTGTGAGCTACACAAACTGGAACAAGTACCAGCCACGTGAGTAACATGCCGATAAAAGAAGAGAAATGGCTTGAAGGGGGGCAATGTGCTGTCTTCCCCCTGGTACCAGTAGCTTAGCAGTGACTGAAGAGTCCTGGTCCTTTCCTCCTTGCCTGGTCAAGGTTGTAGAGAGAGAAGTGTACATTTTCTGTTGACTGTAACTTCCTACCATGGATTTAGTTAGATCAGTTGGATGTTGTGGAGAAGTTGGAGCTTCCTTCCTCATTTCTCACCCAGGTGCCTTTATCGCAGGCTCCCTGGTTGTGGCAGCATGCTGGGCGTCATTCTTCCCATTCACCGGTGTGGCAGGGGAAAAATTAACATTTTCTCCATCTGTCAGGAGGACAAAATGATATAAAAATTTGTGAGTTGGAGAGTTGGAGATTGTCTCCTTTTCAGCAGCAGTCACTAGGAAAATACTGAATCAGGAAAAAAAAATACTTTCTTCTTCTGTGAGATGTTTTTCATAAATTTCTTTATGGCCTTTTCAGGGAGGCCATCAGGGCTTCCCAAGACTCCATGCAAAAGATCCCAGCGAAGTAATGAATTTTAGTCAGTAACAGTTTTTAAATAAGTGACTTTAAAAAGTCACAGTTTTTAATTTTGTATTTTATATGAAAAAAAGAGGGGAGAGTGTGTCTTAGATCCATTTCTGGCAATAAGAGCACTGCGTGGAAGTATTTATACTTCCCCTTTTGTTTGCTGATACTTGGTTTGCTTGCTTGATTTTTTTGTTTTATATTAAGCCAAAGGAAAACATTCCAAGAAAACAAAAATGAAAAAATGAAGTAGTTTCTCCTTTGAAATGTAAACCTTTGCAATATCTGAGAATGGAGACATAATAATAAAGACATTCCATTTCATTAATTGCCTCTGAATTGCCTCTTTCTATTTATTCCTTTACTAATGCTGTTTGTAAAAGTACTGTTTTATATTGCATTTCATGTCTTGCGTTTTGTGAGAGGAGTCCTTCATCATGGTTTATTTTACAAGCTTAGGTTAGCCAAGACAGTCTTATAAACTGGTTGCTGACCAGAGAATTTGGTACTTTTGTAAGTTCATGGGGTTTTGTCTAGAACCTGATGTCAGTTATAAAACAGTTACTTCACCAAAAATTCACAAAATTCAAATGCTTTATTCTGATATTCAACACTTACTTCCATGTCTAGGTCATTCTGGAGGATGTGTGGCTGTGCGAGGGCAGCACCCTGTTGGTTACTGGGAGGTGAAAAGCTGTAAGAATTTCAAAGCAATGTCATTGTGCAAGCAGAAAATCAATTCCTATGAAGAACCTGAACTTACTTTTCAAAAACATTTGAGTTCCTGCTATTTTGGATGGGAGTCAGAAGCTAATCTGGTCAACTGCTACAAGGTACATGACAAACTTGCTCTGAATTTTTCTGGTTCTACATCAGCTTAGGAACACACTGTTCCTAAAATATTTTTGATAAAGCATTATTTCTTTTATTTGACAAACAAAAATGAATTGTTACCACCCTTCACTACATTTTAAGTGAGTGAAAGCCTTAAGACTTGAATCAAAACTATACTAGGAATATACATGGCTTTGTTGTAGGAAAAACTGCAAATAATATTGGATTTTTATGGGTTTCTGAGACAACTGCTATCCAAAATCAACTACATTTATGGCAGTGTTTATTTTATTGCAGATATTTCACAATGAGAAAGTTCTGATGAGAAGAACATGGGATGAAGCTGAAGCATTATGCCAAGATTTTGGAGCACATCTTGCTAGTTTTAGCCATATCTACGAAGAGACATTTTTAAACAATTTATTATATACAATTTTTGATAGGTAAATATATTTTTAACACCAACAAGATTTATCTTAATCATACAAATATGTAAATATAATCTACAATTTAGGTTCTTCCATTCTCTTTACTGGTGGCTGAAGAAGTTTCTACTCTTGACTAACATGAACTTAGAAATGGCTGAAAAGAAGTGTATTAGCAACACTAATGTGATTCTTTTTGAATATGATCTCTATAGTAGATACTGAGCACTGTTAATGTCAAGGTGATATTCTTGTGAATTAACATGAAATGGAAGTTTGGCAATTTTATTCCTATTTTAAATGTTTTCATCTTGAAAGTTATAATTTCACATTTTAGTGAGAAAATCAGAGTTTCAATCAAAGATACTAAAAAGTTAAGAAATGTATTCCAGAATTATATATGAATGATATGAATTCAAGAAGAAATTAATATGGGTATTTGCACCATTTAAAAAATAATCTGTGAAATAGCTAAGGAAAAAATGTGTGAGAAGTCTTATATTCTTTGTTTCCATTATAGGACAGAAGAAAGGCAGTTTTGGATTGGATTTAATAAAAGAAACCCACTTTCTGGAGGGACATGGCAGTGGTCTGACAGAACACCTGTAACTATCTTTATACTACATATTTCAGTAACCCATTAACCTTTCAAGTCATATTTAAGCATAAATTCACAAAAATAAGCCTTGTGAGCAGACACTGGCCAGGAATACTGTTTGGGTTTTGTGTCCACATACTTCACCTAAAGTAATTGTTAGAATAGGATTAATAGTACTCTACTATCAAAACAGCAGCATGTGCAAAAGGACTGTGCAACTGTGAAAGGAGTTTGGTAGAATTCTAAAGTTTTGCAGATGTGTGCTTTCCTGTAAAGCACGTTGCCTTTAGCCCAGGACCAGGCACATGCAGAGTGAACGTGTGTGTGTATTTATCTGCATTTATGTTATACACATGGACACAATGGAAAGCCTTAGAGCTGTGCTTACATGCTTTATCTGTTTTATGACTGTTAGGTTCATGACTGCATTCAGAGGTAATTCTTCCATTTTTTAATACCACTTTTGATTTTGCATCCTTAAAGAAGTTAGTACCACGTGCCACACTAATGGTTAGTACCTGGGATTTAAACACTGAACAACTGAAGAAGGGTTGTTTCTTAAACTGTAATTGCTTTTCAGCCTTAAAGAACAGTGCCAGCTCTGCCATTTTTACTTAAGTAATTTCAGAATGTGAGTGCAAAACCAAAGCAAAGGCTGTTGGATGTGGGCAGCCACCACTAATCATGTAAAAGAAATTTTAGGTTTCATAGCTATTCATTTATATTAGACTCCTTCTTTGTAAAAATGATAGGAAAGTTGAACAGGACATTGAGAGAGCACGATTATGGACATGATTGTGGATTTGGATTTTACCACCATCATTCAGGTGGTCCTCTAATTGTTGCTTGTGATGTTCTTACCATACACACATCTCCAAATCCTTCATTTTTCTCCGTAATGAGATTTTGAAATGCTTCATCTTGGATTGTAGGTGAAAGATAACAAATGTATTGGTTTCAGGTTGTATCTTCATTTTTGGAGAGCAAGTATGTTGAAGATGACTCAAGAAACTGCGGTGTGTTCAAAGTAAATAGAACGGTCTTTCCAGCACACTGCAATGAAAAGCGTGAATGGATATGCAAAATACCAAAAGGTGAAATGTTAATTAACATACATTGTCTTTTATACCCATTACTTGCAATGCAGGAGAAACAAGGAAAGAAATATCTGAAAGCCTTTCTTTTAGCCACATCTGGAGTTCTTGTCATTGGTCTTCTGCATGAAATCATGGCAAAGCTATTATATATGTGGGATTGTTGGCCAGTTAACAGGTCTAGTATGTGCAGTCAGATTAAAAATGGATAGCAATGATTAACAGTTAGTTAGCAGGAGTCAACCAAAGTTCTTATTTAAAAGGTTACTAAAAATATTGTTTGGTAAGTGTAGCAATTATTTTATTTTATTTTTTCCTCGTTTAACTCCTTTTCTTTTTGTCCCTGAACAAGACTAGCAATATTCTTCATGATTTTAATTAAATCCTTATCATGTGGAGAAGGCAATTTCAGTGAAATATCTCTTTTCATTCTTAATCAGCAATGTTTTAATTTATTTTTGTGTTTTTGCAGGTGTTAAACCAAAGAACCCAAATTGGTACATAGCTGGTATGAAAACATTTTCTTTTTCACATCTTGAAACATTATAACTTGGAAATACAATTTAATCTACTAGTAAAAATAGAATAACTAAAATGTTCTAAGTTAAAAATTTACATTAATGAACTCTGTAGGAACTTGTTGCTACAGATCAAAATCTGTCACTGTTTTGTTTAGGAACACTGAAACATCAGATATGATTTTGGTTAGGTACAGGAGTCTGATAAACTCTGCATCCCATTAAAACTGCCTTTATGCAAAGGCTGGGCAACTATCTTAATATTACTGCAGTATCATAGGATAGAACATTAAAAATTTTACTCATAGTGCATTTTAATTTTTTTTTTATCGGCATGTTAAATATGGTTCTGCTGTGAGCTGTGGCATATATGTCCTCTGACACATGGCTGAAGGCGGGTCATAGGAGTCACAGAGAATGAGACTTGAAATGAGTTTTTACTCCTGCACACAACTGACTCTTTTGCTTGTTTTCTAGAACTGCCATGGTCGTATTATCAAGGAGCAGAATATCTTTTCCATGTCAGTCCTACAGACTGGGAAACCTATGAGTTTGTCTGTGGCTGGCTTCGCAGTGGAATGGCAACAATAAATTCTTCTGGTGAACAAGCCTTTATTCAAAATAAAATTAAGAAGGTAACAAAACCTATCCCTTTAAAAAAATAAACCCTCAGGCAGTAACTGGCTATTTTCTACTGCATCTTTTGGAATATCTGGCTGCCTGTTGCTCCAGGTAGAATCCGAAAAACATCTTACTTTAGAAATAATTCTCTTGATGTCTTCATTTCCCACATCTCTCCCTGAAGCCCTATTTAGCTAAACAAGTCAGTACCATTTCAGAATCTGCAGAATCATCTCTGCAAATGAGCAGTCCAGTGAAATGAGGAGTCCAGTGAAAACTGGGGGCTAAATCGTGCTCTACTAATGTGAATAACATTACTGCAGTGACATAACACAGGCAGGATTTAGTACCTGTTTCTACCTTTGGAACCCAGTGGAGATGCTATTTGAATAGAGTCTGACTTTAGGGTTTGTTAATGCTTTGTTAAGAGGGCAACTACAGATAAATATATGGCAAAACATTTTTTTATAGCTATCGAATAGTGATGTTCACTGGTGGATTGGATTGCATGCAGAAAACCTCAGTGATGAATTTCGGTAAGAATAACTACACTTCAGCTGCTGTGAGTTGTACTTGGCATGCCCTGTTTATAGGCTGCTGGTCAGTCTGACGGTCTAAAATGGTTTGATGACTGAGTGGGATATTCAAGAGATAACTTCAGTTCTCATGTAAATCTAATTCAGAATATATTACCCTTAATTTATCTCCATGTTACAGTATTTCTTCCAAAAAGGTTATAAAAGGTACAAGCCAAAGACATTAATATCAACCTTGTTGTTGTTGTTTGTCTGGGTTTTTTTTAACTCTTAGTTAATAAGGGGGCACTTTCTACCTTGTATCTCCTTAGAAATGCTTTTCACGGAGGGTGTATTTTTAGGTAAGGATAGGAAAAAGTATAACAACACTCTTAACATTTCTGTGCAGCTGGAGAGATGAATCACCAGTAACATACCAGAACTGGAATGAAGAGAGGGAAAGAGATCTGCAGAAACCAGGGAAAAGATGTGGCTTCATTTCATCACAAACAGGTTTATTTTATATTTCTTTTTGCTGCAGTAGTTGTGACTTGATGTTGTTCTTGTTGGCCAAAGGGATTATATATTTTTTAATTGCTCTCAAGAAACGCAATCCATATTAAAATCCTGTCCCATGCTTATAATTTGCATAACTGGGGTTATGGTCAGGAAAAGAATAGTGAAATATCATTACTATGCTCAGATACTGCGTTGTAGGATTTAAAGTATACTAATAGTTCCAGTTCTTCAATGTCAAAATACAAAGATTCCAGTGATACTGATACTTTAGTTTTACTTCAGAATCTGTTATATGGCACAGCAAACATGTTAATGCATTGCCGGTTTTCACAGTCAGTTTTCTCATAACCAAATGAACCAGATGGACTAAGCAACAATTTTTCCTGCATTTATAAACTGTTTTTCTATCAGCACATAACTTTATATACTCGGGTCTCTAGCTTATTTTTGATCCCATAGCCAATCTGCTGAGGGATTTTTGGGTACCATGGTTTTGCTGCTAGCCTTTGCATCATCACATAGCTCTATATTTTACTACAGTAATTAAAAAAAAAAAACCAAAAACCAGTGCTGCTTATTCCAGTGATATCTACCATCTCACTGTCTCTGCTTTCTGAAGATCTACAAGTCACATGATAAAGTAAACATGTCAGGTTGCATGGAAAGAAAAAATATCCAGCTTTGTATTTGTGGCAAGAGCTAAAAAAAATTAATCCATCTGCACTCTTGTAATCTCAGCCTCAAAAGCCAAAACTGAAAAAATGTTAAAACCTTTTCCATGCATAATCTTGGCGTTTTGATTCATAACTTTCAAAATGCTTGAGTTTGGTGTTACTGTAGTTAGTATCAGATAAAAGAGATGCCCACTCTCCCCCCTCAGCTGGCCAGCAGATGGGAGCTGGTCAACAACTTGTTGAGTGCACTGAAAAATGTATTTTCTTCTTAAGCAGGTCAGTGTTTTATGTCAGTACCTGGATCTTGCCAAAAATTTTCAGTGTAAGGAAGTAAAACTTTTTTATCTGGAAGGCATTATTTCTATACCTTTCCTTTTTTGTGCATAACTAATATTTTTTTTAAATACATGCTGATACAATCATATGATATGTGACTCAGTGTAGAGGAAGTGGTTTCACTTAATATCAAACTGGAAATAAAAGTATAAGCCCCATTGACCACCAGATCCACTGTAATGAAATATGTCCAAATGTATTTGATGTAGCATCTCATCTTACTCAACCACTAAAGGATACTCTTCTTAACAATATCTAAGCTAGCTAAGAAAAATAAACAGTTTCCAGTTCTCAAGCCAATACTCAACTGTGATTTTTCTTTTTACACAGGACTCTGGGGTGATGAAAACTGTACTGTGACTCTACCCTGTATTTGTAAACGTAAACTTGCATGGAAAATAGAGAAAGAGATTCCAAAAGATCAGAACCAACAAGGCATATGTCCCAAAGGATGGTTGCACTTTGGATTCAAAGTAAAAAAAATTTTTTCTGCTGCTTGATTATTCAAAATGCTTTCTATATTTATGACAGAAATTGGACTTCTTAAGAATTTTTCAATATTTGAATATTTTCTTCCTTTTTGAAAGCAAGGCCTTTAGGTTTATAACTACTGGCAGAGTGATGCAAGGTTTACAGCTATTAAGTAGCTGTGGACACAGGAGTTGTTTACTAAGGTGCTAAAAATTTTACTTTAGTTCAAGGAAGTGAATACTCATATATGCAAAAGCTATCTAAGCGTATCTGTGCATTTGCTGTAAAAAGCCTGCTCCATCCTCTCTCTTCCATTTATGACAATTCCAAGTCTTTTATGGTCTCAAAACAGATCTCTGACCCCTAGTTGTATTAAATGGATCCCTCACTGCTGCCATTCTCCAAAAGATGCTGTTTCAAATAGGGTTCATCAGAGATAATTATAAACCAAAGTCTGCTTGCAGTTGAAGGTCGAAAGGCAATCATTTCATCAGGCTTCTCTGAAATACATACATTCCTTAACAGCAGCATGCGTTGAGGTGGCCAGATTTATCCCAGTGCTGAACTGCAGTGACTACAAGGATAAATTTTACCCAAGATTGTGTTTGCCTTTAAACAACTGTTTTAAATCCAAGCCTGATTGTGGCTAAACACTCATACCAAGCATACTGGAGAGGTCCATTGCAGGACAGAAACTAATGAAATATTTAATATTCAGTAACAGTGTGTGAAATTTTTAGTGATCACTCTTAGTGGTTGATAAATAGTTGTTAACTAGAGAAAAAACAAAACAAGCTTTCTTTTTTAATTTTAAACAGTGCTTTTTGATACAAATTCCGAAGGATCCAGAGCATCTGAGAAACTGGTACTCTGCACAAGAGTTCTGCAGTAGCTATGATGGGTCACTTGCTTCCCTTGAAGATGAACTAGAACAAGGTAGAGTACTGAAAATATTGTTAAATAAATAAAATCTTTAGGGTCCTTCATTAGGATGCTGTAGTAAAGTTTCATCTTGGATACAGTTTTAGGAAAAAAGATCATTCAGATCCTACTCGTGGTTCCACTGCTTTAAACAAATCAGTGTTTCTCTTTCCCAGTTTCACAAAATGTAAAGACTCAAATATTCACTGAGTTTTGCGACAGATACATTTTGAGGAGTAATTATAATTTCTTTTGTTCTTACTACCATGCATTAGAAATACAAAAAAAAAAAAAAAAAAAAAAAAAACATTAAAAAATTTGCTTTGTAAAATGTGAATGAATGCAATCTCACACTGTTATAAAAGCAATCTCAAATTTATCCTTTAATGGTACTCAAAATCTGATCTATAGTATAGCACATAAGCATAACACTAGGCTGGAACTGTCAGAGAAATAAATGCCAGCATATTCAGAAATATTTATAATCCCTATTCATAAAAATCTGTGGTTGAATTTCATACATTTGTAAAACCACTTATTTGGAGGTGGGACAAATCTCACAGGCTATCTTTAGTTGAGAAATATCATTTTCAATGACAACTGAAAAAAGCTTTTTCAATGGGACAATACCCTGAACTAATACTTGTTATTCAAGCTACTGTGAACATTTCTGAAAGACTTACTAGTTAATGGACTAACCCAATTGAAGTTAATCAATTTAACTGAGTTTATAGTTAGATGACACTGAAATGCCGTTCATGTTCTTACTTTCTGGAAACTATGTAATGTCATTGATTAGTAATTACATTTTTCCGTGCTTTAGTGTGTTGGAAGAAACTTCATCAATCCCTAAGTGGTTACCAGTTAATTATATTTTATTCCTGTTTCATTTTCCAGCTTTCATAACAATGAATCTATTTGGATGGAAAACTAGTGTTTGGATAGGTTTCCAGAGTGATGACTATGAAAAATGGCTGAATGAAAATCCTCCGGTGTATTCCAACTGGTCTCCAGTTGAAGTAGTGCATGTGAGTATTTCCAGGGAGTTGAAGGACAGTGGGAAGCTGTTTTAGCCATAAAAGTCATGACTGCCACAAAGACAAAGCCTAACTTGTTACAGCAATTTAGCCTTCTCTTAATTTCTGCAACTTCAAACAACTGTGGGCACAGATTTATGGGCATAACTAGAGGTAGCAAAAAAGGCACTACTGAGACAGTTATTTACATAATCTGTGGTTGTAGTCACATTCTCTTGCAATTGCTTTTAAGCACCAAAGTTTGAATTATATGGTTAGTATCATATGCAGGGGGCTGAGCAAAGTTGAGGAATAAGATGATGAATCTCATATTTTAGTATATTGGTTTACACCACGTTAGTCCATATTGGGTTTAGCATTTTAGTTTGTTCAGCAAAAGCTTGTGACTATTTTATTATGAGGTTATTATTTCAAATTGTACTTAGGGGGGAGTGTTCATTGTTCTAACTAAATATTTATAATAGTGAATTTCAGATAATTATTATTCTAAATTTAATGTAATAATTATGATTATTTTTTTTTCACACTGTGTCTTTTTTAATTAATGTAAGATTCTGTGTTGATTGCAGAGACAGCGCTATAACAATGCAAACATTCAAGAACAGCTTCCACTATGTACATTGGTATCAAATAACCCTAATTTTTATTTTACGGGAAAATGGTACTTAGAAAACTGTCAGAAAAATTATGGGTTTGTCTGCCAAAAGACTCAGGGTAAGGTTTTGTTTTGCTTTGCTTCTGTTCTCTTTTCCTACTATATTGAATTCATCTTACCTTATTTTCATCTTGAAGAAGCTTTTTGTAGGTGTCTATAAAACCAGGAACAAAAGATTTCTAAGATAGTTGGATATTTAGACAGACTAGCTCTACACTATTTAATAAATCAATAGCTGTGATGTAGAAGTAATTTCTAATAAAATGTTCTGTTATTTTCTTCCTAACTTTGAACTTTCTGTTGCATATCTTGGAATCAGGAAGAGAGATGAAATTTCCTATTTTCTGTCATGGCAGCAGAGTAACCACATAGAATTACAAAAGGCAAAACCCCGGGAGTAATTTTGATGAAAATATGATTTGGGAAGGTGGGGTGGGACTTGCAATATTAGATCAGAATAGACTTTTGAAAGTCTATTTCTCTGAACAATGCAGATCAACTTGCCGCTCAAATAGAGTTTGGCTTTTCTTTTCATGCTTCTCTGATTCTGTTACCATAAAGATCCCTTGCCACGAGCACAAAGCTTTTGCGGGAAACACGCGTTGTTTGGTTTCCTCGAGCCGCATTCCAGCGTGGCCTCTCGGGTCGGGAGCCGCTGGCTTCCCCGGGGCGCTGGGGCCGCTTTGGAGCCCGGTCGGAGGGAGCTGCCAGAGCATGTTACCAAAATAGACCAACAGCAAGTTATTAACCCTAAAGCAAAGGGAGGGCTGTAATCTGAGCCTGTAGGGAGTGTCCATTGGTGCTGTACTTACTGTGGGGATGGTTTTATATGGTTCAACTTTATATATTACCTCTTAGTTAAGCCCAGGGTTTAAAGAGACAACCCTCTCCTGCTGGCTGCCTGGGAGGCGAGGGAAAGCAAGTTGAGAAGTAGAATAAACAAACACAAGCTTTGGGCAGTGCTCACATGTGGCTCTAGCAAACCATAGCCCTATTTGATGTACTTTATTATGAACTACAGTTACAGGGAGTGTGGAGTAATCCTGCACGTAGTGTAGGAAAAATAAATAAATGCATTTTCCTGCTGGTTTATTTTGTTTACCTCCCAAACATTTGTATTTTAACTCCTTGCTGCTGCTTCAGACAGATGGAAAAGGCGTTAAAAGGCACGAAGGAAAACTTTTTCCTGAAGGGGGGGGGGG
>NW_020799107.1:20003225-20033318 GCF_003259725.1 Athene cunicularia
TGTTTTGCTTTGCTTCTGTTCTCTGGGGGGGGGGGGCTGCAGGATGCCGGGGGGTGACTGGGGCTGCAGCAGGTGCTCAGGACCCTCCCCACCTTTCCCGAACAGGTGAATGTGAGAGTGGCCCACGGGCCCCAGCCAAAGTGTGGTGGGGATGGGGGTCACACGCTGTGCCCCGTGCTCAGTGCTGCCCACCGGCCCCAGGCACAGCAGAGTGTTCTGGAGGTGGAGGGACCAGTCCTGCCTCCCAGTGTGACACCCATGACACTCTCCCAAACCATCAGGCAGTTCAGCTTGCTAATTCAGCAGAAAACTTTCCTGTCTCTTTTTTTCCCCTTAACTAATGTTATTTTGTGCAGCTTTTCCAGGCTGCATTGGCTCAATGCAGGGTCAGGCAAACACCAGACGTGTGCATGGGAATATGGAGCTGGAAGAGCAGAGAAGCAAAGAAAGGAGAATCGAGAGAGCGTCTTGCTGGCAGTAGTGAACTGCTGAATTTGCTCAAATGTCCAAACAAATGTGTCAATTCCTGGAAAGATGAGCTGGTGCTTTGCTTCTGCCATTCTGTCCACACTCTGTCTCCCCTTTTTTGAATTATTTTCTGTAGGAGGATAAAATGAAATAAACCAGCAGGAGATCTGAACTAGGCTCTGTTCTCTTAGTGATGCTCGAGTTAGGATTGTGTCATCATTTTACTGCATTAAGCAGTGACACGCACTGAAAGCTGGAACAAAAGAGAGTGCTTCAGTTAGCTCAAGAGCAGAACTTTTTCTTGCTTAGAAATTTCTAATTTTAAATTATTTGTGAATGAGAAATAATAATTTACTATTTTAAGATGCTTGTTAACACTTCTCCTTTCTTAGTCATAAAGGGAACCAAGTCTAAAACCACTCCACCTTGTAGCAAAGGAAACACTTCATTCTGTAATCACAGGAAAGTTTTACAGACAGAAGTAGTTAATCCAAACTGACAGACGGGATTAAAACCGAGGCAATGCTTTATTTTAATAGTCTTGTTTAAAGTATACTGTAGGTATTCATGCACATTAGCACAGGCATTTGCCTGCTGTAGAAAAGCAAGCACAGGAGCATGACAGGCTAGGCTGAGGATGGTCTGTCTCCTGATTTTTTTTCTCATGGGATACTGTTTATTAAATCTAAAAAGTCTGCTTCTTTCTTTCATTTTTTTTGGACTCTGCTGTGTTAGTTTATCATCAAAAAGAGATTTAAGTTTGCATTCACAGGGGATTTCTCTTTAAATGCCAGTACTGTGATCTTCCCTATATTGACTCATGGGTAGTAAAGACAAGCTCAGGAAGCTCTCAAGCACTTACTTGCACCATGAGCCACAGGCTGTCATCCTCTTCGTTGTGCCATCACAATTATTTGTGAGGCCAGGCTTTATGCTGTAAACTGATCTTGGAAAGCATTTAAAATAATGGGTCAAAAAAGAGGTAATCTAAATTACATGCAAAGTATATGGGATAAAGGCAGTCTGCAGCCCCCTGCCGTTGGACATATGGGATGTGCCCAGATCCCAGGTGATTCCTTATTAACCTTCCAAGGTCCAGTCAGTAGAACTCCATCAGGTTTTCTTTTTCTTTGTTATACATTAAACTCATTCACTGCTATGATGTTTTGTGCTGTGATGGAATTTCAGATACTGTTCTAGTAATCATCGTCTTTCTCTTTTGAAAGTTCACAGTGCCTTCCTGAAACCAAGGAGTTTGCAATTTTTAGATTTGTTTTTAAGGATTACTCTGATTTTTTTTTTAGGAGGTGTTCTGCTATCTGTTGTCTGTTTATTTAAAAAAATAAATAAAGCCTTTCTTTCTGTTTGTAACAGACACATCCAGACATGTCATCAATGCATCTGAAATGTACTCTGTGCCAGAAACTTTAGAATATGGAAACAGAATGTATAAACTAATAAGTGGGAATTTTACATGGTCTTCAGCTTTAAAAACCTGCATGGCAAACGGCGCAGAGTTGGTCAGCATTACAGACCAGTATCACCAAGCTTTCCTCACGGTCATTGTGAATCGGCTGGGATACAACCACTGGATTGGGCTGTTCACTTCGGATGTATGTGGTGGACTCCCTAGCTATGAATATGATGCTGGAGTTTTTCTAATAACAAGCTAATCCACTGTGTCATTCATTTGAAGTCACGGGAAGTTTGCATCTGGAAATGAAACCCTATAGAAAGCCTGAGCCCTAACCATTTCTTTGCAATGTAATGTATGAATCTAATGAGAGCCAGTTTGGCGCAATGACTACTGAAAACTAAAAGCCATAGAAAACATTTTCAAACACACAAAACCTCTTGTATTGTCAACACTGAAATTATGTTGTTTCATTTGTAGTTGCTCAATGGCCCAAATAACTGCTTGCTGAAAACAGCAGGTTAGATGTAGTTTGCGGTCTCCCAGAAGTAAGCTGGGAGGATTCTTGGATCAGTCTTTTGTAGATTCTTCCGGATCTCCCTAGCCTTCAAGAGACATAAAAGACGTTCTGTAATATCTATTGAGGATGCCACCAGAAGAAAATGAACTTGTATGGTGCTAAAGCATATCAGAAAGATAATTTGAAATTTATTTTGGCAGAATGGACTTAACTTTGAATGGTCAGATGGGACGAGATCTTTGTTTACCTTTTGGGAAGATGATGAGTCCCAGGCCTTTGGTAGCTGTGTTTACATTGATACTTCGGGGCACTGGAAAAGTGCTAACTGTGAACGACTTCTGCAAGGAGCAGTTTGTCATAAGCCACCTAGTAAGTCAAAGTGAAGTTTTATATTAAAAATTTGAAGCTGCAAAATATGTGTATTGACAGTGGAAGTATATGAAAGGAAATTAATTGGTTTGAGGTTAAGCAATGATGATGGAATTATTCAAAACTGAAGTATATTTCTGGCATTTCCTTGCTGTATCTTCTATTTGTGAAACCATTTGTTCCCTATAAAATATTGCCCATCAGGTCTGGTCTGTAAGAGAATGGAAAGAGAACTTTCATAAGAGAAAAGAAACAGGAAAATTAATTACTCTGTCTCTTCAGTGAATACTATATTATCTGTGAAAAATGATGATTGCTAATAACTTTGCTCAAAGGGAAATAAATTCAGTTTGCTTCAATTAACTGTGGGATGGGAGAAGGGAAGCATTTAGAGCAAAGTGAAAAATTAGGGTCACCTCTTCAGTGATTGCACATAAAAGATTTTGCAACTTTTTTTAAAAAAGATAAGAATATTTTCCTGTCTCCTAAAATATATTGTGTTTCCTGCAACACTCTGTCAGTTACCTTGGCTTCAGTTGAATCCAGAATTCAGGTCTGGAACTTTGTTCAGTCCAGGACTGGAAAGTCTCTGGCAGTATCCAGTTCTCAAAATAGTTCTTATTCAATGGTATTGATCACCAGGGGTTCGCCTACAGATTATAGCTTTTTTATCTGTTGTGAAGAAAGTTGTTTTGGAACCCTCCAAGACAAAAAATTATTCTTTAGCATGGTTTTTGTAATGAAGCTGACTAATTTTCTTATTTGGTTGTCAAGCTATATAATCACATATAGCCTAAGTTTTACTTAATTTTAAAAAAATGTGTTTTGTAACAAAGTAGGATGAATGTGAAACCATAGCTAACGTAGCTGAATCTGCAGCATTGCCAAAAAGTGATGCAGAGTATCACAAAGTGAGCTTGTAGAGTTGCCCTGAGTCAGAGGGACTCTGTGCCGCAGCACGTTGCATGCCGGAGAAGCTGACTGCTGCTTTCTCTTGGGAAACTCTCCTCTCTGCCACAGTATTTGGTGTAAGTTGTCTTTGCGGCTTATTGGAGAGAAGTTCTGCAGTCCTTGGAAATCCCCAGCGCTCTGGAGACGCTGGGCAGCCCGGAGTGCCTTGATGTGCCTGTAGTTTGCTCATAACTTCCTCTGCACATCAGTACTGATTAGATTATCCTGATATTGCTGTTGCAATACAACAAGGTTCTTGATCAGATATAAAACCAGCTTTACTCTTCCAATACAAAGATATACAACCACTAGATTTTAACTTTGAAAAACAGAGGCGTGATGCAATAACATGCTTATTAGCATTACTCCAAAACAGTGTGTGGAATGTTATATTAATATGTATGTTGTTGTGCCAATAAAGCTGTGCTGTTATTTCTATCACAGAAAAGAAACTCACTGCCTATAAAGGCTTATGTTCAGAAAAAACTGTTCCCTGGATCAAATTCAGAAACAGTTGCTACAGCTTTTCCACAGTTCTGCAGGGCACAAGTTTTGATACTGCATATGAAGTCTGCAAAAATCAAGGTAAGTGATTATTTTGTAGCTACAGAATGTCATCGTGATATCTTAAAAAAACACATTTTCTGAAATGACTGAAATCATGGCATGTGTTTTCTCTAGTTCAAGATAATGATAGTGGAGCTCATAAGCCAACTATGAAATTGGAGGCAACATACATCAAAAAATGTTCCTTTCCATGTGAAAATATTGATTTCTGGAATAACGCACAAAATTAATTTTTTCCCCTTCAGACTTGTTTTAAAATAATGTGAGAACAGTTTTATATCAGCCTGAGCATTTTCACATTAATTGCAAATTTAAGAACTTATAATGTATAACCAGACTTTTCAAGCTTTTCAATTATTAACTTTTTGAAATTCAATGTGATATTTTAATGGCACGGATTGAAAATTTGTTCTGTGTTTAATTTGTAGGATCAAATCTTCTAACTATTCAAGATGAAGATGAAAATGCGTTCATTTTGGAAGAATTGCACAGTTTTGGTTATTCTGTGCAAATGGTTTGGTTGAACAACCTGCTTGTTACAGACAGTAAGTTTTGGGTGGAAGAGAACTGCATTTAAGAATCTGGTTTGGTTTTTGGTCATTTTGATGCTAGCATAACCATCTTCCAAAACACTGTTTTCTTTTGAGACTTTTTTTTGCTGCTTATTACCTGTTCATGCTGTCGTAAACCAGTCAAGCTTTCTGTAATCTTTACTTACTGGTATTCTGAATACTCAATATGTATGCATGCATGTGAATGACTTTATTTTCTTCTTAAAGAAGCACTACAGGCTGTCTTCTGTATCAACTACAGAGGATGTCTTTAAATCCTTCAAGAAAAAAAAAGTAATATAGTGGCCAAACATACAAAATCTTGGCCTTCCATAATATGTTTTTTTTTTTGTGAGACTAAGTCCAACTGAAATAGAGATATTATCAAAATACTATGATATTTTATGATATTTAACTTCTGCCCTTAGATGAGACAATCTCCTGGTTTGATGGTTCTCCCTTAAATTATTCAAACTGGGGCATCTGGGAGCCGGAATTTGATCATCTCAAAGGGAATTTCTGTATCAGCCTGAGGACCACAGATGGAGTCTGGCAATTATCTCCATGCAGAGAAAAAAAGGGATTTGTATGTAAAATGGATGCAGGTATGTGCTTCCATAAAAGAAGGCAGCTGTGTCCTTGTAACTATTTTTTACGTGTTCCTTGTTGCTTGCTTACTTGCTCTTAGTCTTCATTTAAATAATTCTGCCCCTTGGTATTAGAAAAAAAACACCCATAAAAAACCCCAACCAGCCAGGGTAACCTCCTTCTGAGGAACCTGCACAGCTGTTCCATGATTGCTGGCTGCGGTACTGTCTGTTGTATGGGTAGGCCATGTGCAGAGCATCAGGCTGACCTCCACAGACCCCACAGGATGGGCAGGCGCAGCCTCACCATGTCACTACGAACAAAGGCCTGTAAGACAGCTGAAGTGTTTCCAGAGCCCACCCAAAATGTCCAAGTTGCTGCTGGACCCAGTAACTAGATTAATCTACTGATGCACAGTTCTGCTGATACATTTACACTTTTAAAAGTGGATAAATACTGATGCTTATCCTTGCACAAATGTCAATTAATATATTTCACATTTAATTTAAGGGATTTTAGATAACAGATTAGGTCATGTTTAACTTGGCCAGTTGGAATTCCACTGACATGAGTCAAATTCAACAAAGAACAGCCTGCTCTTGTATGGTTTTAAGTAGGTTGTCTTCTCAGTTTCAGTTTTACAGCGAGTATATATAGTAACTTCTGTTAGCTCTGTGGGTAATTTTATGACAGTTCTGTGTTCTATTTCAGATATCGATGCAACAGAACCCTCTGAAAAAGGTAAGTTCTTTCTGTACTGTCTTAATTTTTTTATAAGGAGTAATAACACATTTTGAGCTGATATTTTGTGAGGTAACATTTTTTCACTGTTAAACCTGAATTTGAAATGTGTGACCTATAAGGATTAATAAGATGTTTTTCATAAAACAGCTATATGTTTATGTTTAGAATTATCTATAATTATATCTATATTAGCTTGTTAACAATTTCTGTCCTTCCCTTTCAGCATCATACCATGCGCTTGTAGCTCTGGCTGTTCTTATGACGTTGGTGATGCTGGCTGCCATTTCCCTTTTTGTGTGGTGCCTGTACAAACAGAATAACCGACTCTTCCACAGGATACTGTGGGTCAGAAATGCTTATTTGCCACAGATTAACGCTGATGTTCCTGCTTTGGAAGAAAGCATCCTCATTTCTGATTTTGAGACAAGCGACAACAATTAATTGATAGGAAATAAACAGTCATGTCTTCCATCTGACACTCCATGTTCTACAGTGGTTTTCTCCTTCTTGGGAGTCCCCTGGGCACCCATGTACAGTGGAAACCCTCATAGCCATCCATATGAATGCTGTAGGAGCTCCCTACCTTGGAGCACTTCTGCTTTGTGGCAGGATGAGGTGAAGATTCATGGCAAAACTGTGGAGAAATTGGATCCTTTGGGACAAGCTCAGAACTGAAAATACTCCCACACCATAAACTTTCAACTGCTCACATGGAGCAGTCATGTCCCAGGCCCCACAGCAGCATGCCTTTTCACGCAACTTTTTCCTTAAGGAACATTTGGGCTTTTGTGTTTTTGTTTTTATATGTTGCAGAATCTGCTCATGAGCCAGCATTAAAATTTGGCCTTGAATTTAGGAACTCTGAAACATATTTCAAGCATTATGGGGTAGATTTTTTTTTTCTTAATATCCATTCCTTCTGCAAAATGAACAAGTTATTTTTCAGACAGTGGATTCTTGCCAGATGGATTTCCAAGCTAGCAGAGAGATGAAGTCACTTTTGACTTGGGAGTGCCAGAGTTTTGGTAATTTGGCCCATGATGCCTAGTTCATGTTATAAAATAAATTAGTCTAGAGATATAATGGCATATGGATTTTGTCATCCTGAAGTTAATATATTCATCTGAGCCACTTCCAGCATCCTGTTAAAGATTTAACTATGTGATCTCTCACCTAGGTTATTTCAGAAATTGAATCCCATCAACCTCTTTTAAAGATATTTTGGGGCAATATCTGAAGAAGAAACCTGTTACAAATCCTAAGGACAATATATGGGGGAGCCACATTGCTCTTCCCAAACGATGCTGTAGTCCTATAAGCCCATGTAGCAGACCCTCCAAAGGACATTTTTCACTTTCAGTGTTTGTACTAAGGTGCTAATGAAGGAGATAAATTTCGCTGATCAGTTGTTCTGCAGCCGGGTGGTTGTGAAGGACCCAGCTCAGGTCTCTGCACTACCTCAGTTGCAGTGTCCCAGGACAGCAACACTTACTCTCCGTGGGATTCCCACCACCCTACCCAGTCCTCCAGCTGCATCTCTGAAAATACCTGAAAGGTTGGGGGGGTATTTTATTTTTTATTTTTACTGCAACACGGAGAAACAAATGATAAGTCATGATAAGTTACTACAGAATGGATTTACTGCACCCTCAGTCGTCTCTCAAAGCTGCTGCAAAGGGCTGTGTTTATTGTTGGGTTAGTTGGCTTGTTTGTTTTAAGATGACTCATTCTAACAATTTTGCAAGAGCCCTAAGATGGAGGCACGTTCCTCAGAATTAAGCAAGCAGCCAAGGCCAACTGAAATGTTTTTACAAGGTATTTGTTCACGTGCACAGGAATGTATGACTGTCTTATAGTTAGATTTCACATGGCAAAGTCTAGAAACAAAAGTTGCCTGTTTGTGCCATAATTATGTATAGGGCTGTTTTAAAAAGTTATTCAGTACATAGAATATTTCTGTGCTGGTTTACAGAACTGTTCAAAAACATTGTCAAAGAGGCTGCAGATGCTTTTGATCCCAATATAATTTTCAACTTAATGTTTTTGATAACTTCTATGGGCATAGCTATCACAAGATCTCAATCTGAGATTTTTCCATCATATAAAATATAAATAGCTTTTTTGTGTATATTTTGTCTAATAGTTTGACCCCATACATTATCATAATGTTTTATAAGTTTGATTTTAGTCCTCCAGATTTATCTATGGGACTGTTTTTATGTGAAGCCCACTACTAGAGTTGTGGACTTCAACTTCTGAGTACAAGTGTCAGATAATCTGTTGTTTATATGTATGAACTGTGATAGCTTCTTTACCACCAAAAGAAGGTTGTGACCATCTCTCCCTTCCCCATCAGAATTTCACCTATTTAAACTACAGTTAGAGGAACTTAAATCGACAAATCCCCTTCATCACATTCACTGACAAGTGTGTAATTGCCTTCTTACCATAAGCACAATGGCTTGCAGGATGGTTTTTGTTTGCAAGAGTAAGCTGTGTCATCTTCAAGGACATGCATTTATCAGGCTGCAGTGCTGTTACCTAGTTACACAGACTTTTGTCAGATCTTGATGTGGTTAATGAAGGTGTCTTTTTTTTTTTTTTCACAAAACTTGACATAGGCTTTTTATCAATTTTCTTTGAGGTATGTTGTAATCTTTTAAATATATTTGAAGGGCAGTGGTATAATAAATAACCCTAACCTCAAAATAGTGATCTCTAATTAACATTGACTCTGATGTAGATGGTCTTGCCCTAGGGAAAAAATAGTTCAAGCAGTGTTTTCTTCCTACTTTGAAATGGTTCTGAGGGAACAGACCCTTACATATTTCTTTTAAAATCTTTCATCATTTAGCTTTTATAATTGCAGGTATTATTCACTCAAGAATGTAATCATTGATTGCTTTCTAGTCCTCATTCTGGATTTTGTTACCATAGCTTTTGCTTGTTTTGCCTTAATCAGAGGTCTCCTATACTGTTGCTGATCAGAGTTTGTGGTGACTATGTTTTTACTGCTGACCTTGATGATATTGGCAGTGAGGTTCACTGTATTATTTCAACTGGAAAATTAAAGCGTGAATAATACCTTCTGTGTTGTAATTTTTCTTTAATCTTTACCCAGCTGTAATTAGATGCCGGGATTTAGTGTCTCGTAACAGCAGGGCCCAGGTTTCACACCAGGTCATCCTGGTCGAAGAGGGGCTGCTTGCACCAGCCTCCTTTCTGGCTACATTGCTGGACCTAGACCTGAGCTCTGCAGACTGTCTCCACACATGTGGTAGCTTCCACAGTAGCACTGAAGTAATTTCTGTGTCAAAGAACTGGGTTCACCAGAGCCTAAGCAGGCAAATAAATGCTTCATTTTCCTCTGCCATACCATCCTCTTTGAATGTGTTTACTGAAAATGTTAGATGTTCTCATAGCAATTCCTTGCTTAGGAGATGGATAGATACACCATAGATAGATACATTCGCACCAAAATATGACAAACCTGGTCTACCAGATATTAGGGTTTGGAAAAAAATCCATGTGCTTATTTTTGCAGACTCCATTCCAGGAGGAAATTTGCCTCCTGGTCCTTTTAGCGGTCCTTGCAGCATGTCTCTGAGGGATAGAGATGCCTGATACAGCTGTCGCAGACTCCCATCCAGCTGGGATGTAACGGGAACATACATATGCTGGAGATGTCCAGCATAAATGGGCAGAGTGAAGGCTTGTGGCGTAAGGCACTCCTAAGCGAAGCCCTTTCCAGCTGTGCCTCTCCTGGATGCATTGCACATTCCTTGCACAGGGATCCTTCTCTCTTCTCTCCTCTCTTGCCCTGCCTTCACACACGCACACAGACTTTTGTGGCTGGGTCATGATGAGAGGAGCCGTGGGGCTGCTTGAAATCTGTGCAGTATAGTCCAGAGGGAGTGTAGGGAAAAAGAAGGTTTTTTCACGCTTTGCAAGACTTGACCAGATCTGGTTCCCAGGGCACCATAGCACAAATTCCTGTTTAATTTAGCCCCTACTTTTTCCTTTCATCATGTTGCCCCTCCCTTAGTGTAGCAACAGGCATCTTCAGTCTCTTGTAATAATAAACACACTGTAATGAAAGCCATGTCATACACTTCCTCCCTCCCTGCATTTATATATAAGCAGAATTTTTTAGTTAAAATCTAAATTGCACACACTCAGCAACTGGGATCTAAATCCTCACACACACACGCACACCAAAAAAAAAAAAAAAAAAAAAAAAAAAGGGGGCTTCTTCTTTAGCTATAATTATAATATAGTATTTCCCTTGATAATCAGTGGACTATTGATTTTTAAACCCCTACAGGCCGGCGCTGATTGTTAGAATCTGATGCAGCCCTCGTGTAAGTAACTGCCAGGAGCAAACTCACGGGCTTTTCGCAGTTCGGAGATGGTATGATTTAAGGTTGATCTTGATGCTTGGAACACAGTCAGTCTCGGTTTGGCCAGTAGATGGTAGTGGTACACACAGAGCTGACAAAACGAGCTGTACAGAGAAAAAATCAGAGGGATCTTCTCTGGATCTTTTAGAAGTTTAATTAAATGAACATCCAAACTCCCAAGTTGCAGGACTGCAAGTATCAGTGCAGCTCTTAGCCATGGCCACATTACCAAGCTGTGTTACTACAGCTTTCCAAGTCCCAGTGTTCATTCTCAACAGCTTTAACTGGATGCACTGAAATGCTCGGAATGGGATAATGCAAGTCCTTACATTGGTCTGTGGGTTTTTCTTTTATTTGGTGACTCATGGGAAAATCCACTTGGGTTCCTGAGTATTAAGGAAATAAGTAAATATATCTTTGTGGTATGTTTTGGTTCTGATTGCTTTGATGGAAAGGTAATTCACTGAAAATGCATTTGGTTTAATGTTTTGTTTCTTGACTGTATCAATGCAAGCATTTCTTACCAATTTACATGGCAAAAGTAAAATGAAGACATAGAAATGGAAATTATTAATCATTTTAGACATCCATTTTATAAGTAGTCATTCCACAGCACTGTTGAAAGCAGATTTCTCCCTCTCTTTGTTTATTCTGTAAGCTTCTCAGAGCGGCAGAGTTGCTGATCCCCTTCTATATACATTATCTTTATGGAGGATGACCATGATCTGGGTTCTGATTTTAGAAACAACCATAAGAAAGGGTATTGACAATAATTTTGTAATAAAGCTCACTTCAAAGTGTTAGTTTTTATAATCTTGTTTCCTTATACTGCAGCTCTTCTAGACCTTCCTGATCCTCCTGTGACGAAGCAACTGCAGTTGTCTAAGGAAGCGTACCAGACCCAGCCTGCCGCAGTGCTTGCGAGTAACACCATGGTAATTTATAACCACTAAAGTGATTCTCAGCTGCAGTCGTTTCCAAAAGTGCACAGCTAGATAATAGCAAAAATGCTTCTGTTACCATTTCCTTTATTTCTGATGCTTATTTTTGTTCATTGACTTGTTGATATTGTAACAAATCCTACTCTTTTCTTAACCTCAGCCTACAGACCAAATTTCCCTGCGGTTCTCAGAAATAAATGTTTCAAAACAGTTTCGGTGAGAACAGCAGCTAAACTTGTAGATACAAGATAAATCTTGAAATGTGTAGTGGGCTAAAAGTTATTATCCTCTGCATGCTAGCACAAGAAAATAGGGAAGATTCTTTCTCTGAATCATGCACTTAAAGGTCTAACTTTCCATGGAGGCAGCCAGCCTGCAGCTAATGGTGGCAGTCACTGGGTGCTTGAAGGCCATCTACAACCACTGGGTTGACTGGTAGAATGCAACAGCTGAGTCAATGTCTCAGACCATACTTTGGAAAAACAAAACTATCCCTGTATCTTTTCATATTTTTATAGATAGACGTTCATCTTAAGAAATGAAAAGTTTCCATTTATTCTGTACAAAAAATCCTCAATATTTTGTCTTCTAGTTTTTTAGTGAATACTGAAAATTAGCCCATCAAGTATATTTCTCTTGTGAAGCTGTTTATTCAGGTCGTTTGTTCTAAAACATGATCTTAGGCCTTTGAACCCAGTCATAACCTGATTAAATCTGCATTGCCACTTCTTCCTGACACAAACTGTGTGCATTACAGCTGTGAAGCCTGTGGAAAGCCCTTGCTGGAAGCCAAAAGCAAGCTTGCAGAGAGCTGATAAAAGACAGACTCTACCTCATCAGCAGCTTTGGGCTGCGTGGCTTCACTGATGCTGGGTTTTGGACTCCATCCCAGAGCTTGATGCTTTCAGGTTCATTCAGGTATGCAAGCAGAATCCCTAACATTGGACATTGTCAATGAGCTGGAGTACATAAACTTTTAACATAAAGTAAAACAATACTCTAAGTCATGTAAGGCTTCATTTGTTACGGTTCTAGCACAGCTTATGCATAATTCTGCTTTATCTGTACTAGTTTCTCCTGATGATAGCAAGCTTACCTATTATGCATCTGAAATCTGACACCTACCTAAATGCTTACATGACCTATATTTTCTGGTATTTAATATTCAAGAATATCAGAAGGATTCTTACGAGAATGTAAGAAGGTAATGTTTCTGCTGCTGCCTATGTTGTCCTGTAGGATGAAAATGATGTTGAGAGGCATACTGAATTGCTTTAAACGTTGTTTCAGAAGCAAATACTGAAGATGGAGTTGTACATATAGGACACATTGATGGCTATAAAAAACGTAAGGTACCATTCAGTTAAATGTGGAAATGCATCAGAACAACTCCAGGAGGCTTTCCATCTAGAAAGAACAAATTAATATAATACCTACAGAAAGAGCAGCTACTTCACCCTTTAAAATATTTGTAGTATAAATAGCAGAGTAGCTCTTCCCCACACACCATACCCAGGAACACAGCTGATGCTGTTTTTAACACCGCAGGCTCCTGGAGTGCCTTGCCCTCTGAACACAGCACCCCTGGAGCATATGCACCACATGTCTGGGTGTCCCAGTGCAGTTAAGTTATGGAAGAGGGAAGGAAAGCTGATGTGAGCTCCTTTCTCCATCTTGTTCTTGGCCATCAATCTTCAACTGACCTTCCAGAATCTAGTCTGGGCTGACGATTTAGATTTTAACTGTCATTATTTCTATATGAATTTGCTTCATTCTTGCCTGATTGAAAGAATGTAAAGTGGAAGTTGGGTGAGTGTGAGCTGCTCTTACCAGTTGCTTGCCCACTCACTCTCATGTAGCACAAAGCAAACCCTCATGGAAGGAAAGATGAAAGGAAGAGCTGTTCACTGGTGAAAGCAAAAGTATAAAGAGAACAAGGATCAGTTATTCTTACTAGCTGGGAAGACTAGAGCAAGAAGTAACGGACTGAAACCACAGCAGGAAATATATGATAGATAACCATGGGAAGAGCTGGGCTGAACAATAAGCAGCCAACATAAGTGGTAGGGTCACTTTCAAAGGCAGTGGGCACTGTTAAATTGGCTAACTGTGATTTAGAAATAAAAAAATCAATCCACCACCACTGCTGGAGAATAGGTACACCACAGTGCTGGATGGCCCTTTCAGCTCGGTCTGGATAAAGATGAGTAAGCCTGACCTGAAAATATTGGTATGTGTTTGCGGCACTGCTGATGGATCATCCCACTGCCTTCTAGCCCAAACCTAGCTTCTAGCCTTCTGACCCACACAACTGTTCAACAGCTAGAATTTAGGATCCCTGCGGACACAAATTTCATGCAACTGGGATATGGGAAGCACTTCAGGTTAAATTTGTGGTCTGCCTCAGGATAGAAAGAGACAGTTCCGAAATGAGTAAAGCTGAATCGTACAATTCATTTACTACAGCAGCCAGTGGGACACAGGGCACCTAATCTGCTCTGGGTACCTAAAATCCATATCCAGGGTAAAGGAAGTGAAGGCACAGAGTCACTATATGAAGAGGGGGGGGGGGGCTGGAAAGGATACATGCAGAAAAGAAACCTTTTTTCTTCTTCTTCTTTCATTTTACTCTGTAGTTTTAGTTTTGTTTTCTCTCAGAGAAGTCACAGACCCAGGTGGTGGGATGCCTGATGATCTGTTTACTTGGTTTGTAGCTTGAAGATGTGTCTGTGATGTACCTCTGAGTGGTCCAGTTACCTCAGCAGGTCTGGAGCTGGACCCCAGGTGGGGACAGCATGCTGGGGGAAGCTGCAGCCCTCACTTTTGCGCAGGAGGTAGCGATGTCCCAGGCTCCCCTTTCTTTCTCTTTCGTAACATGTCAGGGGAACAGCAACTTACTGCACAGCAACTGCCTGGTTCAAAGCACTGAGATATGACTGACTCACAGGACAGCTTTTGGCAGGCTTACAAATATCTGTCCCTAGTTCCATGTGGGTCTGCTGGGGTGTATCTGTGGCTAAATCTGGTTCAAGGGCTGCTGGATAGACTGTAATACCATGACATTCAAAGCAAAGCTATAAGCTGTGAGAAAGGGCAGGAATGGTTGACCCTATTTCTACCAGGACCACAAAATCATTCAAAATTTCCTTTTTGAAATTGGATGCATTTAATCCATTTGGATAACACCAAAAAGAAGAAAATGAATTCTGACATGGACATTCTTCAAAGTTTCTGGAAATGATATTTAAACAGAGCTCTAAACAGCTAGAAGGTTTTCTGTCTCCCTCTGGAGACAGAGGACATTCATGGGATGCTGAAAAAAGCTGGAGTCACAGAAAGCCCACATTGGAGCGTGTTCCCAAATACAAGGACAGCCAAAACAGATGCAAGACTTAACCTAAGATGCACAGTGCTATGTCAGTGCTAGTGTTTATTATTTTTATGATTGCCTTTTAAAGCAATGGTTCTTTTGATCCATACTAACTGCTGGTCAGGGAAAGAAAAATAAAGCTTACATAGAAAATAACAAAATTTTCTGGCTGGAGGCCAAAACTTCACAAGAGAATACTGAAGCCTAATATGTTTTGTTTGACGTCTTTGTTTCTGATAGATGTTGACTGAATTCAGGAGGATGACAGCACTTTGAACAAAACCAGCTGGGGACATCAGTTTGCTAATTATTAACCCTCTAGAGAAGAGATTGAATTGGAAATGTGCATATGAAAGATTCTGGGAAAAATTAATGTAGATCTCTTTGGAAGATAAATACTTACACTGCAGCTTGTATTTTTAGCAGAAAGGAAGGAGACAGTTTCTCAAGACGGATAACAATTTATTCTTAGATTCATTTTCTTCCTGTAGTATGATTCAGCAGTCTTGAGGTTGAAATAAGTCTAACTTTAAGGAATGACTTTAGGGAATGATGAAAAGTTATACATTTACTGTGATATAAATCATAGAGGGGAAAAAAAAGACTGTTGTTGGCCTCCTGACCACTTTGCAATAAGGAAAGGGGGAATTTTCAAAGCTGTAAAGAGGACAGGAGCATCAAACTGCATACTGTGCCTTAGAAAAGATTATTCAAAAGCTACTGTGATAAATATTCAAATACCTGATGTAAAAATATAAATAACAAAAAGAAGGGGAACAAAGCATAATTGTCTTTGGGCAGTAGGCTCTGCTGTCACATATTTATATCTTGCTCTACATGCATGCTCTAATCCTTCATCTATAACCTGGCCAGAGAGGTGACTATATAGTATGTGCAGGTATTTTTCCCTCATTTCAGGTGTTTTAGGAATAGAAGAAATGAAGAGTTAGATATTGGGCACTACACCAAATTCCAGTGCAGTTTGGTGTTTAACTTCTGGCCAGGCTTAGCTATAATTATGAAATGGAAACAGAAAAATTAAAGGAAAAAAAGTATCCTGGTTAAAAAAAAAAAAAAGGGAGAAAAAAAATAGGAACAATTTTCACCATTTGCTTAACATTGGAGCTCTTTTCTTGCTTGATACATTGGTTGCAGCACAGAGACATCTGCTGTTAGCAAGTAAGTGCCAAAATAGATGTAGCAGAATGCATTACTGTTTAAAACAAATAGATCATGTGGGATGCTGAACTGATTTTTGTTTTCTTCCCCATAATTCACTGTGTAGTCATTTTAGGTGTCAGATTGTTCGAGAAAAATCTTACTATTGTTAGGCAAGCTTTTAAAGTTGAATTGCTTGACAATTAATGTAATATCAAAGATACACAATCTTTTTGACTTTTTAATGCTGTAGGTGGCATTACAATCTTAGCTTGTCCAGCAGGCAATACAAAAACTAGCAAAGTACCTTCTGAACTTGCCCATTTTCTGATTATTTGCAACTCTCTTTAGTTGCTTTGATATAACTCGTGTGTGTACTGACAGCTATTAAAAATGATGGAGAGGAGTAATTATAAAGTGGGCTGTTTCCAGAATGCTGCACCAGTCCCTTGTCCCTCCCAGGACTGATTTAAATTGCAACTGGTTATGTAAAGTGAACGCTTATAGTATTTTTAATAGACAGCATTAAACGCAGAGTGACCATGAATGAGAGTCTTCGAATGTTACCAGGCACTTCAACATTAGAGGGGAGATGCACACTTTTGTACAGGAATGACTGCAGAAGGGACCCAACTCTCACCTCTGATGGTGAAGTGCCAGTCGTATGAGATGCCTTAGATTGTGTGTCCTGCTGCTTTCATCTGTCCTTGTGAGAAGAAAACAAGCCTCCAACCCAGGAAATAAATCCAACAGGTGGAATATTCAAGATGTGTGGGCATGCACTGATGGGTTTTTTTTTTTTTCCTTAGGCAGTTATAATACTAGTAACAAACAAGTAGCTAAAGGATGTCAAAGGAATGATCAGTCATTGAGTCCATGAACCAGTCTTTATTTCTCTGTTTCAGATAAAAGCTAGGCAAAGAGAAAGGAAAAGCTGTGCATTTTACTCTTGTGCTGTTTGGTGGCAGGTACATGCAAAAAGATTTGGCTGATGCTGGGAACTGGGGAGATCCAGGCTGTTTCCTGGCTTTACTACTATCACAATGTCATCTTGTCCAACTCACCTGCTCTTTGCTTTGAGTATTCCACATATAAAATGGGGAAAAAGAAATTATTCTTCAGCAGTCTTCTAGGGAGAATGACTGCCAAGTACCATGCAAGTTGCAAAAGCAACACGTTGTTACTAAGGGGAAATCCCTTTGCAGGAACAGTGTGAAGCACCTCATTCTGTCACTGTTTCCAGCCTGCTTCTGAGGCCAGACAGATACATGTTTTGCCAGAAAATTATTGGTAAAATTTAATTTCCAAAGTTCCTTTTTCCAACTAAACTTGAAGTAACTTTTGTTCTCAATTCAGACTAAGAGCAGGAACAGGAAGGAGCTAAAATGACAATGTCATGAAATGGATAAACCAAGTCTATTTTCAGTTATGTATTGGGTTAAAACCATGAGATTACCATTCCAAACTTGTTTCATTACAGCGTTGTTACAGTGTTATATTACAGCATTAGCAATCTCTCAAAATCCATGGTATTGTTTATAAAAATAAACTAAATGAGGGCAACTTCTGTTTAAAGTGATCTCCAGCACTATGTTTGTGTTTGCTCATGCTTTCTTTTTATGTCCAATGTTTGTGTTTAAACATGTTTTGTTAGATGAATAAAATATACTCTGACTCGGAGTCTCCACTAACTTTTGCTTTTAAAGTCAGGACTCTTGGCTTCCCTTTTCCTTGTTCCTACTTTGCCGCATCTGTCATGTCCTCTCCGGCAGGGCTTGTGGCTATAAAAGTGTGTGGGAGTAAAGGTTAAAGATAAATGCTAGGTTTAACAAATATGGTTATTGTTGCCATAAGGATTCAATTCTGAAGCTAGTGGTTGGATCATTCTATTTTTAAGGTAGGATTACAATTGCATTTTGCATCCATGCCTGAGTTAAATTTAAAATCAATATACTTTTACCACTTTGTCTTTCTGAAAACTTCAGATTGTCAAGTTAAGGGCTTGATTCAGAAGGGGAACGTAGTCTAACTGTCGGACTTTATACTAGTAAGTGAACATTCAAAAGGTCACAACAAGAATATGAATAAGACTGTACTCCAGTAGTAACAGTACTCATTTGTGGGGGAAGGGAAGAGGGAGACCTAAAAATCCACTTTGTTCTCTAATTAATATGTCTGTGCTTTGAATAAAGTAGATCAGCTCCAAACGGAGACACTGAGAACTTGCTTCAGCCTGGTAGTTACTGAATTAATCTGGACCAATGTGGGTTCAAGTTCCTCTTAGAAAAAGGGATTGCATCTGAGCCTTTCATAGTGAAGATGCCCAAACTGTTCATGTATTTATTTTAAAAGGTACAACAGCACCTTCTCTTTCTCTATCTGGGAACTTTCCTAGTGGACCACTCTATTGACAAAGTTTAAAGAAAAGTGAGTAGCTAAATAGCTCTGCACTGTCAAGACTTCTGCGACTGTATCAGCAGCAAAAGGAAGACTAGTAAAAATGTGGGCCCGCTGCTGAGTGGGGTGGTAGTAACAAAGGACATGGGAAAGGCAGAGGTACTCAATGCCTTCTTCACCTTTGTCTTTATTAGGAAGATTTGCTTTCAGGTATCCCAGGCCCCTGAGACAAGTGGGAGCATCAGGAGGGATGGAGACACCCTCAGCAGAGAAGATCAAACATTTAAACAAATGGGTCACAAACAAGCTCATCAGACCCAGTGGGCTGCATCCACAAGTGCTGAGGGAGCTGGTAGGTGTCACTGCAAGGCCAGTCTCAAGTATCTTTGAAAGGTCATAGTAATCAGAGGAGGACTGGAAGTTCAACGCAAATGTCATGCTAGCTTCAAGAAGAAAAGGAAAGAGGATGTGGGGAACTACGGGCCAGTCAGCCTCACCTCGATACTCAAGAAGGTGATAGAGAAAATAATTCTGGAAAACATTTCCAAATATATTAAGGACATGAAGATGATTGGGACTCATTGATATGGATTTATGAAGGGAATATTATGCCTGACTGACCTGATGGCCTTCTGTGATGAAATGACTAGCTTGGTGGATGAGTAGAGAGCAGAGGATGTTAATCATCTTAACTTTAGCAAGGTTTTCAATACTGGCTGTCATAGTCTCCTCATTAACAAACTGCTGACTAGACAAGTGGACAGTTAGGTGGATTGAAAATTGGATGAAATGCCAGCTTCAAAAGATTATAATCAGTGGCACAAAGTCCAGCTGGAGGGCAGTCACTAATGATGTACTCCTGGGGTCAACACTGGGGCCAATACTGTTTAACATCCTCATTAATGATCCTGGACAATGGGACAGGGTGCACTCTCAGCAATTTTGCAGTGAGTTGGAGACTGGGAGGAGTGGCTGATACACCAGATGATTCTGCTGCCATTCAGAGGGATCTCAACAAAGTGGAGAGATCGGCCAAGAGGAATTGCATGCAGTTTAACAAAGGTAAATGCCAAATCCCGCATCTGTTAAGTAATGTCCCCACACATTACTATGGGCTGGGGTCCAACTGGCTGGAAAGTAGCTTTACAGAAAAGGACCTGAGAGTCCTGGTGTCCTGGTTCAGCTAGAATAGGGTTAAGTTTCCCCAGCAGAGAAGGGGGAAGGGATCTCCAGCCTTGGAGTTATTCATACCATGCTGATGTCAGGTCGGAGCTCGGGAACATTATCCTTGGTGGCTTTCGTGGCAGGGAGCTCATGGCGGGCTTGTTCCGTAACCATTTGCAGTATTTCTCTGTATATCTTTTGTCTTGTTCACTGTTATTGCTGTTTATTGTTGCTATCATTGCTACTGTTGTTGTTCAGATTGTTTATCACACTGTTGTACTAAATTTCTTATTTTAACCCGGGGTTTGTACCTCACTGCCAGCCTGACCGGCTGAGGGTGGGGGACGGGCAACGGCAACATGGTCTCCGGTCCCGGCAGGGCTTAAACCAGCACAGTGGTGAACACCAGTTTGAACATGAGCCAGAAGTGTGCCCTTGTGGCAAAGGTGGCCAACAGTATCCCTGACTGCATTAGGAGGAGTGTTGTCAGCAGGTTGTGACAGATGATCATTTTCCTCTACTCAGCACTGGTGAGACATATCTGGAGTGCTGGATCCAGTTCTGGAGTTTCCAGTGCAGGAAAGATATGGATTTACTGGAAGGAATCCAGCAAAGAGCCACAAACGAGATTAAGGGACTGGAGCATTTGAGATGTGAGGAGTGGCTGAGAGCTGGAGGAGAGAAGGCTCAGGGAGATCTTATCAATGTATCTAAATACCTAAAGTTGGTGAGAGTAAAGAAGATGGAGACAGACTCTTCTCAGTGGCATTCAGTGAAGGGCAAGAGGCAACAGGCACAAACTGACATACAGGAAATTATTTTTAAACAGAAGGGAAAGGTTTTTTACTGTGATAGTGGTCAGACATCAGAGAAGATTTCCCAGAGAGGTTGTGACTCTCCATCTGTGGAGATACTCAAAATGCAACTGGATACAACCCAGGGCAACCTGTTCTAGCTGACCCTGCTCTAAGCAGGGGGATGCACTTAGATGATTAGAGATCCTGTGATTCTTTGACTTAGTTACTTGGATTCATTTCAAGAGCATCTGAGTATTTCTTTCAGAGTCACTGGCTGAAAAGAGATTTCTGATGTTTCCAAAATTTGTGCGTGTCCATGGGACCTAAATACGAGCCACAGGTTCCTATTGGGGCATTTAAATACTGCCTGTGATAGATCTAGCCCCAGGTTAGTCTGCATGGCCAAACTCTTTCAGCACTGTGAAATACACACAAACGATATGAAACTTAGGGACTTTATAGAGTGAAGTGCTTCTTTTTAATAGAATATATGTAACAATTGATGGTTTAGTACTATGGGCATATTATTGACCCCCCAAAAGAAAAAGAAATGTAGATTTACTCCTTAAAGAAATAGGGTATTTAATTAAGCATGAATTAAATAGATTGCTCACTAGAACTCTACATGCAGTTGCATTTTCTTCACTACTCTAACCTTTTTGTAAATTTTTTTTTAGAATTTTGTGACTTATTTAGGTATATTAAAAATAAAGAGGTTTACAAAGCAAGAAGTGATAGTACTGTTTAGTTATTTTAGTGATTACATAGTATTACTATCTTTTTCATTTTTAATTTATTTTTTCATTTAAAAATATAACTAGAGGTACTCATGCAATGTTGTAGAGTAAGTCTCTCACAAGATACCATAAAGAGCAGGCTTACTCCTTGACAGCTCAGCAAAGGAAAGAGAGTGAGTTCAAAATTGAAGGCCAGGAACAAGTTTGGCTTGGAGATGACAGATGATCTCTATAATGGGAGTACGTTATACACAGAGATGATCTCTGAAGCAACCAAATCCTGAAGAATTTATAGCTTAAAATCTACTCTGAAATTTTGTCTGGAAGCCTATTAATGGTTAGTGAATGTGCGGAGCACTGCAGATCTGAGTCATAAGGGATCTGTGCTGTTCTGTACTATCTTCATCTTCCACATTCTCCCTCATATATTCTGCATCAAGCACATGAAACCAGCTCACCAGCAGTACTTGTGCAGCGATGAAAAGCTGACAGCAGTACTCTCATACTCTCTCCCTGAGTTACCCATGGTGTCAAGCACAGAGAGAAGTTCTATAAACTCATTTGTATGCACTGTCCACCCACAAACTTTATCTCAAGTTGTGTGAGTGTTGAGTCACAGACAGGTAGTTCTTGTTCAAGTCCCAGCTTCATGTAAGCTGTGGGTAATAATAAAAGCTATTTCAGTCTCACTCTCAGAAATAATAGGAGTAAGGTACAAATAATTTCTTTACAACAAAACCCCCTCAAATCAATAGAAATATGTGAACAGCAAGTTCCAATTAGGAGTGCCTACTAATTTTCATCCAGATCAAGAAACTACTGGTGGACCATATCAGCCAGACCACTCTTGTCCACATGCTTGCTGATCTTGTCAAAAAACTGTCTAAAGGCCTAGATGGTAAATACTAAATTTATAGAAAATGTGTTGGCACTGCCCAAATAGATTGTATTTATCCAGGTACACGCTAATTCTAGCCTTTACTGCAGTTTCTATTGCTTTGCCTGGCACTGATGTTAGGCTTGCCAGCCATTACTATTGCCCATCCAGTCTCTCCATTTCCCTTGGAACCTCTTTTAGAGATCGGTGTCACATTGCCACCCTTCAGTGTCTGGGCGCAGAGACAGCCCAAAGAGAAAAGCAGATCCCTTAGTAGATCTGCTGTTTCTTATCCACACTCCCTTAGAAAGCTTGGGTGCCTGGGGATTTGTTTCTCTGCATAATTTGGATTACAGCCTTTCCCAGTTAGCACACTTTCAGGCATAGTCTCTGCCAACTCCCTTAGAAAGAAGGGTTCAAGTATGGGGATCATCTGCATATTCCAGTGAACACATGCAAATACATCATTTAGCTTCTCTGGAAATGTTTTGGCCTCTCCTCTGTCATACTCTGCAGTTGTCATTTGATCTGCCAGACTACAGTGGACTTCTTGGTCTTGATGTGTCTAAGGAAAGAATTAATATTAGCTTGGATTCCTTTTGCTAGCTGCTACTCACACTTTTTTACTGTTCTTTCACTGTGCTTTCCTTTAATGTGGTGGTTTCCAATCCCTTCTGTGATTTTCATTTGGAGATGACTTCAACTTCTTGTTTCTAATACTCTACCCTGTGGTGAATTTATCTGTGCCCACTTTCTTTTACCAGTCCTTAAGGCTTGTAGATGGCATACACTGATGCTGTGCTGTCCATCCTTAAGGAAATTCAGCTCCACTGGTAAGAATTTACTGTTCCTAGCTGCTCCTTTCTGTTTCCTCTTCACAGGCTTTCTCATTTCTATGTCTCTGTCCCTTTTGCAACTGGGTGCAACTGCTGTGAATGCTTGACCATTGCCAAGTCTGTGGGAATTTTGCATATAAACACAGGAACAATAATCATGAGCTGAAGATGTAGGAAAAGATCTTGCACATTAATGAGGACCACATGAAGGGCTGCATCTCTTCTGTGGCTTCCCTGTCCAACTGCTCTGTGAAGCAGTATTGATGGAGCCTAATGTAGTCTGTGTTATATTCCAGTGCTGCAGTGTCCAGACAACACAAGGCTTACCTGTAGTACAGTTTTGATGTATTTCCCACCCTCTTTGCCCATTGGATCTCTCTCAGCATACTCTCTCTGTCCTTCTTGTCAGGCAGGCAGCCTGCAGACTCAGTATTACATACACTTAAAGCTGGCATTTTGGTGCATGCAGATTGTGTCACCTGCTGGGTCCCTACTTTGTTCATCTGATTTGTTATAAGATCTCCTAATAAATTTCACTACCCCATCACTAGCAGAGGTGACTCTTTTTTGTATATTTTATGTTCTGATACTGCTGTGTCCTACACGTGTCCACCATGTTATTGTCTTTGCATAAGACTAGGCATTTGATTTCCCTCAATTTATTAACTGGATTTTTAGCATTCATGTGAAAGTACGTGTTGTTGCAGTGTTTGTTTCTTTCTTCATGTCCCATTTGAAAGGTACTCTGTTATCCATTCCTTATTTCTGCTTTCTGGCCTCTCCTGCACTCAAAAAAGGTGCAATTTCTAAGCCTTTACTGATAGCATACTGTATGGTGCATTCCCCATGCCTGCTGTTCTTCAGTTAATAGCTTAAATCAATCACAACCTTTAAAAGGTTGCCAGCAGTTTAGCCCCCAGTGAGTCCACTCTTTCCACACAGGCTCTATTTTATCTCAGAAGTGCTCCCAAGTCCAAACCAATCTGAAATTTTGCTCTTTATACCATCCTCTCAGCTGCACGTTGAAAGTTTGACCCTTTCTGGTCACACATAAGGCAGTGGAGGCATTTTGGAGAGGGTCTTATCTTCATCTTCCCTTCAACAAGCTGAATTTTCCCTCCAGAACATCACATGACACTCAAAACCACAGACTCTTCCCCAGCACTTTTAGGGAGTTGTTCTGCTTTGCATGTTTAAAAAAGAAAAAAAAAACTTTTTTCATTTAAATTTAAAAACTCTTCCACCTGAATTAATTTTTATTTGCTTAAAAACATTTCTCAAATTATAACTCATGTTCTTTTAAACAATTCCTTCAAACTACATTTTTTGCAACAAATGTAATGGGGTACAAAATATCATCTGAGTTCCTAGCTCCTACAATCATAATTTGAGTAATAATCCTACACTGACACAGTGAGAACAGAAAACAGCTTTTGAGGAGATTGAGCATATTAACACCACTAGTAGAGCTACTACACCAAGGCACAATTTCCATTAAAATTGCATAGTGCAGGTGTCAGAGACCCTTTTTTAAAGTGCTACAAAAGCATATAATTTACCACTTACTTTTATGATTTTAAGCAGCTCTCTGAATGTTAAAGTACTGCTTGTATTATTTTGTTGTTCCAGGAGCATGCAGAGATCCCAGCAGGAGTCAAAGCCAAACCAACACCCAGAGAAAGATATTTCCTGCCATCAACAGACAAAGATGCAGAGTGGATGTGTCCACACTCCTTTCTTTGTCATATTTCTCAAACCTGTTTCTAGTATTTCAGTATGCCTTGTCTCATCTGAGTTTGAATATGCAGCAGGACAGAGCCAGAGGCAGCACTATAGAAGTTGGCACTGTCACATTTAAATAAAAAAAGGAGGTTGGAATTAGAATAAAGGTTTGTAACTCCTTTTATTATTTCTGGAAATTACCTACCATGTTTCTGTGCAGTGGAAGAAACAGAACAGTCTCTAAAATGCTATAACATCTAACCTATTTATCATGAATGATGACACTTTAAGAGAGTCAAATGTAAGGATCCCTAACAATAACAAACCCTTCAAGTGCAAAGAAAAATTCAAACCCTTGGAACTTGTGCCAAAGGTTCATATAGAGATTGTTAAAGAGATGTAAGAAATACATAAAAATTCATCTGAGAGTGTGTGATTTCATCTTAAGTTTACTGTGCAATATACGGTTTCACAATGTGCTAAAATGTTAGGCTGCTGCCACTGAAACAGGAAATCTAAAGCAACAACATAGAAAAGCCATTTTCCTTTGTGTTCCCTTTTTGCTAAAAGAAAAATATTCTGTAATGTTTAAACATAATTAAGTCCTCAACATCCAGTTAAAAAAGCAAGCCAGCAAACAAAGTAAATGCATGAACATCCAGATGAAGTTAATGCAAAACCAAGTCAAAGTTACTGCTTAATGACCTCTCTGCATAGGATCTCTCTGTATCCAAATCAGTTGCTGGATGCTTGTCATTTCCCCTTTGAAGTTTAGTGATTTTTTTTCATGCCTATGTATGTGATTAACTCAATCAAACTGAATTTGTGTATATGTCAAAAAAAAGAATCATTTCGCTTTTAGCCATGGTTATGGTAAAAGTTGCAATTTTCCAGTTTTCTCTTTCATTAAACTATCTTTAAACATGTCCAGGGCTGATATTTTAAATGCGAGCAAGCACTTTACTCAAACCAGAGCCATGTTCCAATATTCAACTTAGCAGTGGAGTCTAGATAGGACTGAAATCTTTGTCTGCTAGCTGCTTTATGGGCACCGTGACTTTCTCAGAGAAAGTCTTCTGCCTCAGGAAATAACTCTGTTCCTGCAACTGTTGTAAGCCCTCATACGTTTGGTTGTTGGGTTTTTTTTTGGTTGCTTGTTTTCTTGCTTTTGGTTTGGTTGGTTTGGGTTTTTTTTCTGTAAGGCTCTGAGTATTGCAAGCACCAATGTTGCAAGCTGGAAAAAGTAATAAACAACTAGTGTTCTCTGTTCAGACATCACAGTTTCAAAATCGCTGCTGGGGGGAGCAGAGAAGAGACAAATTACCATTTCCAGAGCCTCTTCCCACTCTTGGGAGATGCTGGAGGTAGCAAATCCTTTTCCAGCATTCCCTTTGTGCTCACTGGCATGTGGATGCGCTCAACCTAGCCAGAAAAACTGGATTACAATATGTTGATTGTAAAAGAGGGAGGAAGGTTGCCCATGCAAAATATTTGTTTCATGTGGTGAGCAGAGGAGAGATGGGGTGGAGATTTATGGATAGACAGGTGTTGACACTTTCTGCAGGTAATGCTATTGTAATAAACATATGGGCATAAAAGCAAAGAAATTATCTGTTGATGAGCAAGAAAGACTCCTGTTAAAAATACAAGTCTCTTAGTCATGGTGTTGGCACCTCAAAAGGCTTTTTTTTTGACTGGAAAGGCGAAGTAATCTGCTTGGAAGCAAAAGGCTGCTGTGCATTACTGTCAGCTCCGTGGTTGCGTCCCTCCTGTATCTGAAATTATGTATTTGGTTATCTCTGTAGGCATGGTTGAAGTTTGCTCAGTTATTAGTGTTGCTTTGCAATGAGCTGTAGGTATTCATGGGGACTTGCTAACATTTGTGATTTGCAATACAGAAATTGTTCACCAATTACGTTGTGAGTAATGCTGCTGTGCAGCTCACATTAAGTGCAGAAGAGTAATTGATAAAGCTAGGATAAATCATTTAAGTAGGCTTCGGCACTGTTATAATTTTGATAAGCTTTGGTACAAACCCACTTTTTCAATTAACAGAAAACTGTATTAAGGTTCCACAGGTTATATCATATGACATACACTTAGTTTGATTTTTTTTTTCCTGCACTGTTCTTTCCAAAATATTGGTTGGTTTGTTTGGTTTTGTTTACAGAGTGATTGCTCCCTTTACAACCATCTACCTCAGAGAATTATTTTTAATTGTCCATTTTAAAATCTTGCATAATTAAAACATGAATGAGAAGAGGAGGTCAAGTGTCTCCCACAGGAGAGATTGCTTAGTTCAGAGGATCAGCAAATTCAGCAGAGAAAAGGTTGTTTGAGATACTGCCTTTGAAAGCTAGCTCCATGAGGTACTGATGTGTGGGAACTTTTCACCTTTTTGAGGACAAGATAGATGCTGTACCATGGGGGGGAGAGGAGCAAGATGACTTTCCAAGTTTTACTCTCCAACTGCATGTAACAGTGTTATATAGAACTAATATCAGAAAGAGACACCAGTTGTATAAATGTTGATGTGCACCAGCTCTTCAGGGGAATAGAAATGTGTTGACTCTATGATGAGGAAGCCTGGAAGTTACTGGTGGCAACTGGTAGTCTTGTAATGGACATGGGGGCTGGCTTTTCTGGGTAGTTTGTGTGGATTTCTGATTGAGCTCTTGGGATACGAGATTCTCAAAGGATATTTTCCAGTGCCCAGACCCTTCTAATTCATGTAGCACTGGTCTGTGTGTCAGTGTGTCCTACAGAGATCAGGTTTTGCCCTGTATAGACTGCCAAGTAGACTGACAATCCTTTGCCTTAGCCAGGGACTGCAATGGCATCAGAGTGCACTATGTTTGGTTGGCCACAGAGATACTGTGCAAGCCCACTGAAGGGTTAACGACAATAATTTGCATATTAGCTTTTAGTTGCTCATTTTCACAGACCACAAAACATTGTACTACAACTTATTTTATCTAGTAGAAGACAAAAAAAGAAAAGAAAGAAACAACATACCAAAAAGTAAGTATTTGTGTTTAGTTTTTTTTTTTTTTTTTATGCTCTTGCTATAAAAACCAGCAAAACTACTGTTTACATGTGATTTTCAATAACTTCCTATTTTTTAAACTTCTGTAATCAAACCACTGACATCTTGTTTTGTCCATAAAGCACTTTAACCAAAGAGATGTACAGGTGTGAGTCTATGTTCTCTTACGTGTCTGCTGCCTGGCTGGGGGCAGAGGGAAGGGATGTATTTTGGTGGACTCACCAGGGCTGTACGTTGCGTATCTCCTCTCACATTAATGTATGACAGAATTTAAGTGCAGGGCACGCACATGCACACAAAACCGAAACTAAGAGGCACCTGTGCAAACAGCGACCTTTCCTATCCTTGGGCATTCTTTAATTTTTGAGTCAGGATCAGGGTCTGATCCTGTGTTAACCAGCATGGCATTTTATAAACAGAGAAACAAAAAAGGACCTCAGAATGGAAGTGCATATTGGAGAGCATATGTTATATATGTTAAGATAGTTTAAGATACTCCCCTCAATTAATATACATATTTGCTGATACATGTTCAGTAAATAGGATGCTGTTAATTTCAGAGTTGCTGGTGTATGTTCAGTAAATATGCACTGCATTCTATTAGTTTCAAAGTTAAACTCTTTACTACCCTCCATACCAAAACTGAGACAGTCAGTTATTACATTGAAAATTTGGAAAGGTTCATGGAGGTGCAGGGTTCACACCTACTGCTTCTTGTTATGATGTCTTATTTAAAAAGAGACACACCATCCCACCACATACTTAATTTTAGTTTCAATAGCTTGCTTTTGTATCAGGCTCACCAGTGGGGAATTTCTGCCTCCCACTCTCTGCATGGAGACTTTAAAGCTTTGCTCTTCTAGAAAATGAAGTGGTTCCTAGTAGCACAGCTTTGACTTTGCTGTAGGTACAGACCCCTCTCTGCCTGAACCTGACTTATGATTTTTCAAATAGCTCCTGCCTTGGCAGCCAGGTCTTGCTCTGCGGTTTCCAGCAGGAGAGAACATTTGCTCACTTACAGATGCCTGGTTTTGTTCACTGTCTTTCCGCTCAATTCCCAGCCCGGCACACCCTCAACTCCTTCGTTCCCCGGGTGACCAGATTCCAACATGATGGGCACATTTGAAACGCATAAAATAGACTGCACATTGCACTTCCCATCTTTACGAAAATCTAGTATATCTTTACCTGAGTGACTACTGCTCCAAGTCTAATCAAAATAGATTTTTCTAGCCAAAACATTTTTTTCTTGTGACTTCGCAAGTGCTTTCTTGCACAGCTGGGATTTGAGCTCTACAGCTTTTCCAGGTCAGCACCGAATCACCCAACACTCAGCTATAAACAGACATGATTTTATCTTACATAGTTTCCGTCAGTTTCCCTTCTTTCTCCTCTTTCAGGCCGACTGGTTCTCCACATTTTTGTGTTTTCATTTTCGGTTTCTATAACTTCCTGCACCCAGCATCATAATTTTCTCAGCAATGGTTATTTCAACTGCTCCCAATCTCAACCCCTCCTCCCCCTTCCCTGTCAGAAACAGATCAGACCACTGCAATTTTAGCTGCTAGTTACCAGAAAACCCTTGGAAAGTATGGCAAGGATGCCCATCCCGCTTCTGTTCCCTCTTAGCTTTGCAAAGGTCCAGTTAGCCCCTATGGGCAGATACACAGAGGCAGGTCTGTAACGGGGATGGAGGAGCAGGCTTTGAGGCCTGGCTGTGGGGGTCCCTGACGCTCCCACGGTGGCGAGGGCCGAGGGCCCACACCGGCTGCCCACTACCAGCTGCTCCCCAACGCAAGCGCTGCGGCGGCACAGAGGGACCCTCGGTGACACCGGGCGCCCTTGGCCGCCTCCCGGCCGGGCAGCACCCCCCAGCCCCTGCCCCGGGGGGACGGTCACCCGCCCCTCAGCCCCTGGCCTGGCACTCCCCCGCCTCGGGGACAGCATCGTGGCCCTCACGCTGCGCCTGGCGGCACGCCATGGCAGGAAGGATCACAGGGTAACGTTTAGAAATGTATTACTTGATCCATCTTAAGGTATTTTATTTATGTCTGCTATTATTTATTGTTTTAGACGATCTTCCCTTTTTGCCTTTTCTTCACTTTTAGCACTCAGGCTCTCTCTTTCTTTCCCAACTGAACTTCTAAAAACTTTTTATTTAGTTTTAACTTTAATTACCATGCCATAATTAGGTCTGCTTTTCTATTTTTCTCCATTTTTTCCTCGTGCTTTCCTCATTTTTTTCCTCCTTCCTTTTTTCCCCTCACTTTTTGTCTTTTTTTTTTTTTTTCCCTTCTCCTTGCCCCTTCACCTCCCCCATGTTTTCCCCACTTCTACTTTTGCACTTGCGACTGCCCTTCCCTTTCCTGCGTCTCGCTTCCCTCGGCCGTAACCCCGCTCCCGCCGGGGCGGCCGGGACCGGCCCTTCCCCGCCGCCCCGACCCCTCACGCCCGGCCGCCGCCCAGGCTCGGCCCC
>NW_020799107.1:20033368-20132782 GCF_003259725.1 Athene cunicularia
GCCGGGCCTTTGGCCTCTTCCCTCCACAGCAGAAATAACCCGAACTCGGGCAGGTCCCCTGCAGGGCGTCAAGCCGTCATTTTTATTTGCTGCTTTGTGCGCAGAGAGGGAGAGGAAGGAAGCTCCGCCAGGCTTTCGGAAAGCAGGTGGAAAAGTTTCACTTTGGGCAAATTCTTGCAAGGCAAAGCCACTAGCTTGGGGAGAGCTGCCTGGAGAGAAGTTGAGCTCTCCGCTAAATAGTTGCGCCTCGCATACTTTGATATCCTTTAGCAGTAACAGGCTTGGTTTTGTAGCTGAAAATGTCAGTAAAACTTCGCGGCCATAGTGTTGAGCTGGAGTAATTGAGCACCGGTATTAATAAATCACTGTACAGAGAGATTTGGTGAGACAACATCGGCAGTATTTCTGAGGAAAGTTTAAAAAAAAAAATTTTCCTCTTGGTGTCAGAATGAGGGTTGTGTGGGAAGAAGTGAAAGAAGAAGAAGGAAAGGGAAGATATGAGAAGAGACTGGGAACATGTTACAAGACATTGAAAAGAAGAACAAAGTCTGGAGGGGAGAATAAAAGGCAAAAAGCAGATCTAGTGTTGAAAAAGCAAAGGGTAAAATGATACCACAAAAGAAGGTTTGCTTGTTAAAATGTCTTACTTATTTAATAGGATGTAAGAGGCGCTAGGTTGAAATGTGTTATTTAGGAGAAGTCACTCCAGTAGGTGGCTGACTTAGAGATTCTTCTTCACAGTTTGACCAGCTCAGTACTATTTAGATACTATCTGGCACTTACACAGCGGAAAATTCACGAGTATACTGGGAAGTAGTGGTAAAATTCACTGCATAACATCACTGAATATTTTCCTTGCTCTTCAGCCAAACCTATTATTAAGTCATATTAAAAAAACGCTGTAGGAATGTGATTGACAGAGCATTACTATTAAATACAGAACACTACTCAGCAGATTCCTTATTTAAACAGCAGAGTAATTAGCCCTGTGGGTCTGGTACAGCCAAGGTTCATTTCAGCCTGGGAAGTGGAAGTTTTATACTATGGGGCCATCTTTACTGTGGTATAGAAATAGTTCTGGGACATTTTTTTTTCTTGGTTAGCTTAAACCTACTGCCACTTGTCACAGAGGTGTCAGCTTGTATCAGGGTGATCAGTATCTGGGGTTTTTTTTAATGACAAGCTACATTACAGCTGAAAGTGAAACTAGGGTTCTTGTGTCATTTTGAAAATGATAGTCCTGGTCTTTATATGACAGCATCTTTGGTGGAATATTCATTCTAAAACTCTTCCAAAAGCGCTGCCACTTATTTTAGTAATGCTGCAGTTGCACCTGCAAACTGATTCACATATGAGCCTATCATGCTGTGTTTCATATATGATACACAGTTAGAAAAAGAAAGCACTTACTAAGGTGAGATTATTAGTTATATTTTGTGGTATCTGCTGTGTGTTACTGCATTTGCAGATAGGCATGAAGGCAAGATTCTTTACCCAGTAAGCCTGCAGACTAATCAGAACTTGATCCAATCAGTATGTGTTAAAGGAAGAATTCTCATCAATAGGATTGGACTTAGAAAACAGCCCCATTTTATCTCCCCTCATTTTATAATAACTTTGAAAGAGATCTTTTTTTTTTCCCCAAAAAAGTGAAGAATACTCACTAAAGAGTAGGAAAATGTACTTAACATGGCGTATACGAAAGAGACAGTATCGTGTACAAACAGCAGTTGATGTACTTTTCTGCTCATGTGTCTCAGAATGTGATTACACTTTTAAAAATGAACTTCCTGTGAAAGTGATATTGAATTATATCTCTATATGGATATTTTTTTGTTCTTATACAGGCAATGATGCTTTTACCATTCGCCATGACACACTGAACAAGTGCATACAAGTGAAAAACTCACGGATAGTCATAGGTGACTGCAAGGAGACAAGTGAAGCTTTATGGAAATGGGTATCCCAGAATCGCCTCTTTCATTTGGGGTCCAAGCAGTGCCTGGGACTTGATATATTCACCAAATCACTGTCTCGCCTGAAAATGGTTGATTGTAACTCAGAACTAATGCTGTGGTGGCGATGTGCTGATGCTTCTGTCCTTGGTGCATCTCAGTACAAAGTGACTGTCAAGGCTAGCTACATAACTGCAACCATAAATGCAACAGACCAGTGGAGAAGCAACAGTTCCTCTGATGATATATGTCGATATCCGTATCGTGGTAAGTTTGCATGGGGGTTTGGAGGATTTGTTGTTGTTGTTAAGGGCTTTTTGCTGTATGTCTATGCCAATAAATTCTTAATTATATGAAAAGACTGATCAGTAAAGCAATAGAATGTTTTGCTGTAGAGAGATGTTGATATTCAAGCATAGAACTTTAACCATTTTCAATAAAAGATAGAGATGCACAACTGCAGAAGCTGTGTTATTGGGTGGCTTTCTGAGCATGTTTAAATCTCTACTCCCATATTTTATTAAGAGCCTATTTAATTATGAAATATCAACCACCTTCTATCAGACTGTCCTTTTCACAGTGATGAGAATTTCACTGTTAGCAGGTCTTGAGGATATTTTATTTGCTAGTAGGTTGTACAGTCCAACTCCATGCATGCTGCTAGCTCACAGCTTGTTGGACTGTCAGGAGCCAGCCATTTGCTTTGATCTGATAGTCTGTCCACTTGCCATGGAAGTCAGTCTCATCTGAAATCTCATGCTTGCTGGAATAAGTGGTGAAAACTTGCTTTACCATATTTAAGAGCAGAATTTTCTTTGTACTTGAATTATTCAAAGTGTCCAGCCTGAAGGGGCCAGTAGGCTCCAGTTTTAAATGTTTTCCTTCTCCTATATGTGTTGATTCCTAGAGCCTTGTTCTGTAGTACTCTGTGCAACAGGACAATGTATTTAAATTATCAGGAAGAGGGAAACAATATTTTGCTGTGTTATGCCCCACTCAAAAAAAAAAAAAAAAAAAAAAAAAAAAAAAAAAGTCCAGAAAAATATTTTCCTCTCATTTCTTTCAGTTCTGACATTGCTGTGTATTATCTGTAACTACAAGATATGACATTTTAAGACCACAAGTGAGATTTGCGTGCTTTTAAGTTAGCTATGTCTGTATAAGCAGTAACATTGATTTGCTGTCTTTTCCTCCCCTAGACAACTTGCATCTACTTCTTTTATTATTTTTTTTCCTGCAGAGGTTTATACCAAAGATGGGAACTCCTATGGAAAACCCTGTGAATTTCCCTTTCTGTATAATAAGACATGGCATCATGACTGCATTCAGGATGAAACGCATACGGGTGGGAAATGGTGCGCCACATCTGAAGATTATACTCATGATGGAAAATGGGGCATCTGCTTACAACCAGGCACGTTGGGTTTCTAAATATACGTCCTAAAAGCGTTCTGTCACTTGACATATGTGCTGCTCCACCTTGGTGTACCATGTTGTTGTTAAGCTGGCTAAAAGAAGGTCCCTTTTCTACTGTCCCCATTCTACTTGTCATTGACAAGACAATTGGCACACACTGTGCAGTATATGAGATTACCAATATAAAAATCAATAGACCTTTAGTATTACAATTTTTCTATTGAAACTTTCATGTTTCAGTAACTACAGTATAGTTGTAGTTACAAGTACCTTCTGCTTCCTTTAAACAGAGGATGGTTGTCATGATATCTGGGAGCGTGATCCGGGATCTGAAAGTTGCTACCAGTTTAATACACAGTCTTCTCTTTCTTGGAAGGAGGCTTATATTTCATGTCAGAGGCAAGGAGGAGATTTACTTAGCATCCAAGATGCATCTGAATTAAGTTACATACAAGGTAGGTGTAATTATTTACATATGAGTATTAGGAAATCTTGACAAATTAACATGAAGTAAAGATAGTATTTTAGATCCCCTTTTTAGTTTAAATGAGACAGTAACGGATGAGCATTTTATACTAATTGTTTTCTTTTAAAAAACTAATAAATATATTTCCAGCTAAGGATGATGTTGCTGAGATCTTTTGGATTGGCTTAAATCAACTGGACATTTCTGGTGGTTGGCAGTGGTCAGATCACAAACCTTTGAATTTTCTCAACTGGCATCCAGGTAATGATGTTCCTGGTGGCATTAACAATATTTGCAATACTGAGTATTTTTTTTTACCCTTTGCTATCTGACTTCATCAAAACAATCATTGTTGTTCCATTTGTGTTAAAAGTTCAGAAGCATCTTTTCCTCCTATCCAGTGAATCTTTCTGTACTTGTTCTATGTTTATGGATTATTAGGATAATATCTCTAAAAATGTAAAATTTAAGTAGCATCTTTGAGGTCCATTTTAGTAAAGAATCTACAGCTTCCCCAGCTGCTAAATTTCTCCTCACACTGACAGAATGGCATTGACTTCCCTCAGATATTACAATTACTGATGTATGTGTAAGGACTGACTTTACTTAGAAGCCTAATTTGTGTTTTTAAACTTCAAGGATGCTTAAATTTGTATTGAGGTGAAGATGAAAGAAGTACAAAACCTCTGAAAAACCTTTTTTAATTACTCCCAAGTTCCTAGTAGAACTGGTGAGAGTCTTGTTTCTTTGGAATTTTCAGCATGTATTTGTAATATTCTCACAAATATGCCATGGATGAGTGTGTATGAGAATCCTGGAGGAGTAATAACTGGGAATACTGAAGCTAATATTGTTCTGTCCTTCAAGCTGAATTTGACCTTTTCCTTCAATTTCTAGAATAGTGCTGCGACTTGAATTCTGTGAAAAGATAAGAAGTGGTTTCTGTTACTTCTTTGAAAGCTTTACTGAGAAATATCTGTGAGATTTTCCAAATGTGGTCTGTCTTTTGGAAAGGTTAAGGACTTTTCTGCTGTTTGTACTACTGGCTGCACCTTCTTCTGCAACTGTGATGACACTGTAGGACTGTAATGCAGAGCTGGAAACTAGACTGTCCTAAATTACAGTGGCATAATGTAGTCCATAGTCATGGCACGCATACTGATGTCTACCCCTCTTGTGAAAAATACTTACTGGTATCTAACAGGAATTTTGCTAGCTGCAAGTTCTGCCCATTACTTCTTGTCCTTTCACTGTACACTTTGAAAAGAGCCTGGCCCTGTCTCTGTTGTACTTTCCCATAGAGAACTACGATCCACCCTGAGCTTTTTCTATGTGAGACTATACAAACCCAGTGCTGGGTGGGCTGGAGTGCTATGTGTAGTTCACAGCTGGGGTTTGCATTGGGGCTTAAATAAAGGGAAAGACAAAAAGTACCATTGGAAAGCATCTCCAAGGGAAGCTGGGGACTACAAAAGAGAGTTGTCCTCTGTTTTAATTTGGGGCCTTGTCTCAGGTTTCTGTTAAGGTGAGGGTTATGGTTAGTGTTGAGAGAAAATGTGCAGAGCTGCATTTGGAGTGGGGCTGGAAAGGGGCTGCCAAAGGAAACTGAGGACTGCAAAAAGGGTTCTCCCCTGAGATATTTCTAGTCTGGGAAAGTGCTCAGCCAAGGGTTTGTTCTATTGTAAATAGAACATTCCTCCTGGTTCTATGATTAAACATTGGAAAGGAAGTCCAGATTCCTTGATTCTGAAACTTTCTTACAAAAAACTTTGTGGGACCTGTGATAGGACAGGTGCCTTCATTCAAAGCCAGTTATGTTCTTCAAATGCCAGGTGTTGTATCGTGCAAAGTATTTCTTGTATTGAAAAGCAATAGAAAAACAAGCAGTCACTACCTTACTGTTTGATAACGTGCTCTTGGTTTGTTGGGTTTTTTTTTTATTTATTCCTAACTGTAGATATGCAGAGTTTGTCCCCGCTGGATGGAACTAGCTGTGTGGTGATGAATGCTGCCTCAGGTCAGTGGCAGAGTTACCACTGTGGGACTCCACTTCCATATATTTGCAAGAAGTCACTCAATGAAGTTTCAAGCCTCCCAGGTAGGACAGCTTGCATTTTTGGTTTTTGTATGTTAATATCAGTATAATATTCACTTATGGAGTCTTTTTTTCCCTCTCTAAGCCTTCTTTGGCATGTCTGCCAAAACACTTTCATGACAGCTTTAAGTTTTTTAGCAGAGCAGAAGCAAACTCTGTATCTTCAGTGTCAAGATGATGCATCAAAAACAGCTTTCATTTTTTGCAGCTTTCCTCATTCACATATAAAGTATTTCCCAGCACAGTCTTGCCCTTTTCATCACATTTTCATCCATGGCTTGTGCATTCTTTCATGCGCTACTGGAAGTCTAGAACTGGCAGTTGCACCTTGAACCTTTCCATCTCTGCTTTAAGCCTGTTTATCTCACTGTTGGTGTGTATTGACATAAAATGGGACCTATCTGGGGCTTGGATCGAACTCTGTTGGATTCAAATAGTAGTAGTTTGTAGATCTTACTATCCTTTGAAATCAGGCCCAGCTGCAAGACTTGGTAGCTTGTCCAGTGTGTAATCTTTACTGGATCTATGACATCTCTTACAAGAAATTTATTCTGTCCTCCCTACACACACATATATAGCCCTTCAGTTTTTACAGTGTCCAGCTCTGACATATAACTGCTTCCATGCTTTTGGCCATTTACCTGTGCCTGGACATCCAACCCTTCCTACATCCACAGCCTATTCTTCCATGTGTGCTTTGGCCTTACCCAGTTTCCAGAGCTCATGTTTGTGGGGCTGTCATGGGAAAACCTACTGGAAGATGATTGTCCTTGGATGAGGGGGAGGAGTGGAGGTTAAGAGAGATGTAGCAGTATCATGGAGGTGGAAAGTGTCATGGAGTGTCTCTGGCTAAGGCACATTCTCTTCAGCTCTGTAGGAGATTTGTATGCCTTTGAGGGGAAAAAAATAGTAAGCAGTTTAAATTTAACTAAACTGGTTCAAATTTTTAAATGATCCCTTGAAAACTAGTTGTCAATTAACCATCCTTATCTGTTTTCTGACTCCTCAGTGGGGTATTTGGAGTTGTTACCAGCATTTATACACTGTTTTATTAATTAAAAAACAGAATTCTTGTGACTGGAGTATTTTATATAGTGTATTTTGAACTAGAAAGGCTATTAATATATATCTTTTTTCAGCATGCATTAAAACCAGTTTGAATTCTTGAATATCTTGTTTTCAGAAGAAAAAAAAATAAGCATTTGTTTCATTGCGAGTTATTCAGAATTGCTCTTATGCAGATATTGCATATAGATAACAAAGCCCTGTAAAAGTGCAAACCCCTGCTAGAACAAAACAAGCCACCTTTTTTGAAGCTGCTGTCCTATAATGAAGTAATTTGATTTGCCTTTAATTGCTTTTGAAATCTTGCTTACAGTTACTTCTGAACCTTTTGCTTACACTGAGACCAGCTTAACATAATGCATTCTAGCTTTTTGCTTTCACTCCCACTAACATCTTTTTCCTTCTGCCTACTTCATGGCCCCAAAATACTAAGAATCCCCATAGTGCTGCTCATGCAAGTCTATTTTCTTGACTAAACTGTGACCCCTTCTTAAAGTGTTAGCCCTGAAGAGATGTGAACACATTCTGTTCACTGCATTCTGGCTGTTTTCAAGGTGCTACCGTTCTAAAACATGAAGAAAATGCCAACACACTGCACTAGCCAATGTAAAACAAAGGCCTTTAATTCAATTTCTCTTCACTATTAGAGTTTTGGAGGCACTTGGATACTCGCTGTGATTCGGGCTGGCTTCCCCACAATGGTTTTTGCTACATGCTGATAAATACCCAGGCGCCTTGGAGTGTGGCAGACAAGTTGTGCAAAGCAAATAAGAGTAACCTCATCAGCATACACTCGTTAGCAGATGTTGAACTGGTTGTTACAAAGCTTCATAATGGTGAGTTGGGATACTGGTAAAGGTCATGTACCAAGTGCTGCACACCATGAATTACAAACCACTTTCTGTGATGTAGCATATGATTGTCATAATCTCTAACTTTTAAATAAAGGTGCTAATGCTGACCTTATACCCAGGCTAGTGCTGAATGTTACTGTTCAGACCCAAGCCCTCTATGTTAGCTCTTGTTTTGGTTTGATATAATCTATTTATTTATTTATTTGCTGGCCCTAACCTATTTCTAGTTACCTAATACCTTGTGCATAATTTTCGTATTCAAAGAGAATGTTCTATAGTCAGGTCAATATTTTGACTACTGGGTCACTGGACTAAATGTTATCTGTACTCTTTGGTCTTATGTTTTTGTCTGCACTCTAAAAACCTGGTTCAGCTTTTTTTGCTTGTGTTCGTTATTTCTGGAGTGTTTTTTCTCTTTGTTACCTTCTCCATGAAAATTACTCATATTCATGAATATGTTAAGAGTCTAGATAACAAAAGTACATCGTACTTGTCACAAATCCCCTTTCTCACTGTAAGGAAAAAAAAATGCAACTTTTATGCTACACAGTGTAGCGATAAAAACCTAATTTTGCTGATTTCACATTCCTTTCCAATTCATTTGAATATTATTTTGAAACTACAGTGTTGTCCTAATTTTAAATTACAGATGCTAAAGAAGAAATGTGGATGGGTCTCAGGAATGAAGATGTACCAACCTTGTTCAAATGGTCAGATCACTCAGCTGTGGTTTTTACATACTGGGATCAGAATGAACCAAAAGTTCCTTTTAACAGCACCCCTAACTGTGTGTCATATTCAGGCGAGGTAGGAATACAGTCTTGGGCTTTTAAAAATTTTTTTCCATCATAGTAGAGGCAACATTGATGTGTGTGAAAGTAAAGGAAGGGCGTAAAGTGGATAACTGATTTTATTTCTGGAATAATCTTTAAAACACAGATAATTTTTCTACAAGCAAGTTTCTTAAAATTATTTAGCTGACACTTGGTAGGTGTGTACTGCAGAGAGTGCAGGCAATTGCTCACAGCTCTGAGATTGCCACTGTTGTTGGCCAACCAGTTGTCCTTGTCACTCTGTATTTTGGGTTACCATATTCTTGGCATAGAACTAGGAGGGAGGTGGGCCCAACTACTGAAAGGCAAAGCTGGGTTCAGTCATCTCTAGGACCAGTTTGGGCTACCCTGTCTGAGGAGGGCTAGTGAGATACCTTGGTAAGAGAAGAGGAGAGGACAGACACCGGGGAGTATGCAGTAAAGAAGAAGCAAGGGGTGCTTCAAGAGTAGTCATCACCCTAGGCTTTTCTTCCCTTTTCAGATGTGATCCAGAATCCTCCCATCTCTGCATTTGTCAGCTTTCTGTCTTCCTTCCAAGCATGTACCTATGCGTATAATCCAGGGTATCGCACCCCCAGTATTTTTGTTAGAGGCATTTTGGCTTTCCCCCTTATGAAGACTCAGACCCTGCACTATGGAAACAGAAAGATTTTAGAATTTTAATTTTTTTTTTTTTTTTTTTCCACAGTTGGGACAGTGGAGAGTCAAATCCTGTGAAGAAAAACTGAAATATGTGTGCAAGAAACAAGGAGAGATTTTGAATGAAACAAAATCAGATAAAAGTTGTTCCTTGGAAGAGGTAATAGGAAGTCCATATTTCTTTTCTTGGTTCAGAAACCTCCATAAAATCACTTATTTCCTCTGCTTCTACACTAATTTCATTCTTGCCTATACAATAAAATCAATGAAACATTTTAGCTGAAAAAGGACATTTATATAGCATGAGCCAAATTTCAGATTTTCCTAAGCAGGCTCTGGTTGTGTTACCACTCTATTTATCGATATTATAAGCTTGGACCCAGGAGATGTGGTATATTTATTTGTTGGAAACTTTAGGATAAGCACTTTGCAACATAAAGATATGCAGAGATTGATGACTGAGATTAGGTTTCTGTTCACTTGGGTCTCATTTTTGTTCAACTTGAATAAAGGTGGGGGGGGGTGATTGTTTTGATTTTTTGTTTGGAGGGTTGGCTGTTTTTTACAGTATAACATGTTACAGCATAAATAAGGCTTGAAAAGAAGGCTTCTCTGTTTGGAACAATCTTGGGATGGTATGAGCTACTTCAGAGTTCTTTGGTTCAGTTTTGTGTGGCATGTTGCCTGCAGCAGGAAACATGTTTACCCCTTATCTTTCTGTCTGCACAACCTCGGGGTATTTTTACTCTGTCTCTTCAGAGACTGCTAACGTAGAGTTACAGCTTTCTATGCTGTTCAGACACCAGTGGCCTTGATAGGCTAGCAAAGAGGAAACACATTAATGTTCTTTGAAATGTCAGTGTACGTACAGAGGGAAAGATTTGAATAATAGAGAAATTTTGTAAGATCACACATTTTCAGTATAAATTTTGTTTTTGTAGAAGTAAAGAAACACTAGTAATACCCTCTTGTTATTCCTCTGTTTGAATCCTGGCGTTGGTGGAACAGCATGAAAACTCCTATTGTTTTGGTTAGGACTAGGCTGTTGCCCTTGTGTTTCTCTAAATGCACATAGCAGTCAGAAGACTGCACAGTTGAGCTAAAACAGTGGTGTATTTTATTCCCGTGGCTGCATTATTTCTTAGAACTGTGAATCTGAGAGTTGATGATACTGGACCTTGTATGTGATGCACTACATTTCTGTCTTGCATATGCTGTGCCACGTTGTGGGCACCAACCAATAATAGCAATGATTTATTTTCTTCTGTAGATGATGCCTAAATTAAGTTGTTATGTATAAACGTGGTTTTGGTTCTCTAATCAGGGATGGGAGAGACATGGAAACTACTGTTACAAGATTTATAGAACAGAAGTTTCATTTGGAGCACAATGCAATCTTACAGTGATGAACAGGTAAAACACATTTCTGTAATTTATGGGCATGTTTTACAGTACAATCTTGGAGATATAGTCAGAGATTAAAACTTGTGTATGCTAATTAGTGGTTTATAAACCCAAAATAGAGATAGACTTGCTTTTGTGGAGAACTAGCAAACCGTGTTTTCCATGGTGTGACAGTGGTAAACCTACAGTGTAAAACCTTCGTGGAAGTATGTGAATTCCCAGCCTGTTGACTCCATGTTGAATATGGGACTGCCTGAACAACCACTTGGACTAACTAATGTAATAATATGCCTGGTTTTCAAATTGTCTCAATAGTTTCAGATATCTTTCAAATATGGACTCAAATTAATCTGTGAATTTTCAGATTTGAGCAAGAATTTATAAACAGTCTAATTAGAAAACATACAAAAGTTGAAGAAAAATACTTCTGGACCGGTTTGCAGGATATTAGCCAATCGGGAATATATTCCTGGGGTACAGTGGATGGGGAAAAAACTGAAGCTGTGACGTACACTAACTGGAATTCCTTGCAACCAGGTAAATTTAACAATTAAAAAAATATGTAAAAATACTATAATTTCACATTGAGCAAGCATTGGAGTACAATGTTACAGAACTCCAAGCATGAAATAGAACAGTCATTCAAAAATCTATGGATTTGGGGGGGGGGAAACCAGCCAGTAGTTTTAAATATGTCTTTGGTGGCTTAAATCTTAGAGTTTTCAGGAGGATGTGTGGCCATGCCCAGTGGAAAGTCTCTTGGAAAGTGGGAAACTAAGGACTGTAAAACCACTAAAGCATTTTCTGTCTGCAAAAAATATATTGGGCTCCCCAAGGAGCCAGAAGTGCTTCCAAAACCAACTGATCCCTGTCCCCCTGGGTGGCACAATGGATCCGGCCTTGCCTGCTACAAGGTAAAATGGTATTCCTATTAAATGTTAATCATTCATTACTGTCTTGCAGCAAGTGTGTGATTAGCCATTTTGTGGTTTATAGCTGCTCTGAAGGGTATTTCAAATACGTTTTACACTGGGAGGAGGAATTCATGTTGATTCAGGTTGACTGCCTCCAGATGTTCTCATGCATCATCCTCTGCCAACTCCTGAAAGATGCTGCTGCCTCTCCCTGCTCTTTCTGTGGCAAATTTTGCACATCAGTGAGGTGTCAGCGTTTGCCCTGTGCTGCCATCTCAGGAGCCTGGTGCTGGCAGAGGGTGCTGTGTCTGTATCCCAGCCTGCCTGCCATCATCTGGCATGCAGAGATACCTGAACAGAGAATGAGAGTGCTTTGTATCATCTTCCCTTGTTCCTTTCCCTTCTGTACTCTAAGAGTGTAGATAGGAGAGGTAGACTTTTCTCTAGTTTGAATGTGGATATCAAACTTTATCAAAAAAAGCAGCTTCAATTGTATTTTACTATTTTTGAAGTAACTAGTGGAAGTAAGCAGCCGTATTGTTAGCTGGAATGACTTTAAAAGTTTGTAGTTAGAAATGCAGGGTTTTCCCCTCCTATTAGCAATCAAATCAAGTTAAAACTGCGACTGTTTATTGGGTTGTTCATTCATTATTTCTGGACTCAGTGTCTGCAATGAACTGTGTCTTGTAAACAGCTCATGTAGCAAACTGGGGAAACCCAACTTGAATAACAAGTCTGTGGGCAGGGATCCCGCAGGGATGGGTCTAGTTGATATGCAGCATGGCTGTCCCATAGCTGATGGGATGTGACAGCTGGCCCTGGCAGTGTTTCCAAAACTCTTGCTGACCAAGTGCAGCATGTCTGTGCAGAGATACCACTGATGGGAATTGGATTGAACTGAAGTCAAGGGGATCAAGTGGACATGTTAGCTGAGGTGTATGAGCCAAATAAGCAACTCTGATACATAAAGATAGCAAAGTGTGTGCCAAAGAACCTTCTTCACATGCAGCACCTAAATGGCCCTGGTTTCAGTGGACATTGGGCTTTGCAGTTCATAAATTTGAAAGGACAACATCCCTTAAAACCTATAATTTGGCTTTCAGTTTTGGAATGAGTTGGGTGTTGTTTTCTAAAATCTTTCTGTTAAAAGAAAAACAAAAAGTCTGCCATATGAAATACGCTGAATTTGAAACAAATCTTGTCAGCTAAACTTCAGAGTCTGACTGTTGTCAAACTGAAAAAAAAAATAAATTATTAAGAAGTCAATCTCTCTATCTATGAAAATACCAGTTACTCATTCCTACCTAGGGTGGCCATATTTGACTAGTACAGGAGTGTTTTAAGAATGCTGTCACTTGTGTCATCTTCTACTCCGATGTTTGGCTGTTGTGAAGTTCTTCCACAGTGAAAGAGTGCTGCGAACCAGGACATGGGAAGAGGCAGAAAGATTCTGTGAAGCACTTGGAGGCCATCTGCCTAGTTTTAGTCACTCAGAAGAAATCAAGGCGCTTCATTCTATCCTGAGAAAAATAATCAGGTAACAAACTAGCTATGCACTAGAATTTTTATTTCAGTCGCATTCTGCAGTAGATTGCAAATGCTGCTGCTGACCCCAGATGGCAAGTATGAGATAGTGTGTGTTGACTGTGTTTCCCACAGTCAAAACAGATAGATGTGGCATTTGAACTGCTGGTCATGTCACTGCCTTCCTGGAAAATATCAAGGGAGTACAGCTTGGGCAAATATTTCACACTGCTAGAGGGACCACAGGGAAAGAGAAACTTGCTTTGAGCATCTTCCATTGCATGAATTTAAGTCTCTGTTGCTATATTTCCTTCATTATGTTGAATTTTGACACAACTAGATGATAGTTGTTCCTGTTCTTTACTGCTACATTCTTTAGAGATGAGATTATTTCAGTTTTTCAGATAGGTCTCATCTTTATTCATTAAATGCTTCCTGACTAAACTGGGTGCTATCTTTTGAAAATGTGAATAATGTAGTGTCCAGCAATCTGGTTGGCACAGATCCCATTTGGCATAACTGCAATAACACTATATGGGCATTAGATGGGTGTGTTGAGTCTTCTGGTATCAACAAATTAAATGCTACATTATTTATGAGTCTAAGGCTCTATTCTTAATCAAGGGAACTGTCACTGCAAAGCTTTATTAGGCATTGGTGTGATGTCAGATCCTTGCGTAATTTTTTTTTCTGATTGGCAGCCTGCTTTTTCAGAACTTTTGCCAGCTAAAATTCAAATGCTGCCAGTTATATGATATAAATTTTTTTCATCAGGAAACTAAATCAGGTTTATTTCAGAAGCTGCCAATGTACAGCACTGCAATTAAATTTTAAAACTTGATGACTGAAGAGATGCCTTCTTGAAAATCCACTGAACTTTTTTTAGAAGTGCACAAGTCATGAAAATTACTCAATGTTTATATGAATAAGAGACAAAAACAAACTTGTATGCTCTATATATAGATGGGTTAGCTTGTATAAAAGCCTCTTGTGATTCCTTCGCTAGTGACTAAAGTCCCTGAAATAAAAATTCGTGCACAAATTATTTTTAGCTATAGATGTTGTTATACTCTGTTGCAACTACAAATTTTGTTTTAGTGTTCCTAATCTACTATGAAACATGAATAAAGAAGTAACTTATTTTCCTACAAGTACTTTGAACTACTTTTCAGCTTGTGGACTGTCTGAGGTATTAATTATTGTTAATGGCTATTTTTTGTTAGGAGTTTAAAGGTGGAGACTTTTTCTGTCTTTCCAGAAGGTCAGGTGAACAGCTACTGCTGTTCCCATATTTCAGAGAACTTGAACTAAGCCTGGAAGAAGGAAAAGCCCAGTACTTCAGTATTATTCTACCACAACTTAAATAAGGGGCAATATATTAACCCAGCATGTAAATAAAGGGCAATACATATTGAGCCCAGTACAAATTGACTTTGCAGTCAGTGTTGCGGTAACTTCATGTGTCAAATATAACCCAATTTTCACCAATTAACGCCTTTTCAAGCATTGCAGAGCTTCCTGAAGTACTACATATTTGATATTGCCTGAAGTCTTTTAAATAATGTTTATTTGTTTAGATAACATAATGAAGTGTTTGTGTTTTTTTAATTACTCAGAGGTGGTGATTATGTATTCTGGAGATCAAGAATCAAGCATAGCTTGTCTGAAAATAAGCTCATTTGAAAAAAGGAGAGATGAAACCAAGTGAATTATTTCATCAAGAACAATTAATTTAGCTATCTGGGAGAAATCAACCTAAGATAATGTTAGATGTGATTAGCAGCTGGAGTGTGCTGGCATGCAGTTTTCTGTGTTCTCTGCGTTTACTGAGTGCAAACTCTGACCTAATCTATTCATTCAGCGCACTCATTTCAGCTCGGTGAAGGAGCCACACCTTGGATTTTTTGGTTTCGGGTTTTTTCCCCTTGCACAGTTGTCCGGTGACTCATTGAGAACTGTTTGTTTTTAAATGTTAGCAAAAGTCAATTTGGTTCACCAGGAAAAGGGCAGCTTGCCTAGTCCGTTCTGTTCTTTACTCGGATTCCACCTTAGAGGCAAATAAGAGCTAGAATTGCTCCAGCCAAGTGGGGCGATTGCCATTGGAAAGGAAAATAAAATTTGCCTGCCAACCTTCCCCTGTCTGGAAGAAATAAGAGATAACCTCTTTCCACTGTGAGGGACATGACACAAGCAGAACAGATCTGGTTCAGTTACTCCATTGTTTTAGGACTGGTTTTGTGAGCGTTCTGCAGCTTACAGTTGGCAGTGACACTGGACACAAGGAGAGTAACAACTTGAATTGGTTAGAAATAACATTTCAATGAGGACACCTTACTGCAAAAAAATCACTTGCCTTTTATATGCACAGCGCTGCTGCTTTAATTGTTCTGAATCTAGAAAGCCTCACAAACACTTGAGTTTACAAGAAAAAACTTGTCAACACATGGCAAAACAGCAAGAAAGCTTAAGATGCAAGATATAGTAATTGCCCTAATACAGCTTCTCTTTTCTTCCACTAAAGAGTAGGTGATTAGCAGGATGGGGATTCAGCTAGTAGCAGTAGCCCATTACAGAAGGAAGTGCAGGGGGTCAAATGGGCTTCGTATATACTTTTAGGCCAGCACTGCCTAAGATTAAATGGTGCCTTAATTTGCACCATTAGAGAGTTGGCCCAAATATAGGTGTTACCTCTTATCAAGAGCTAGGTTGAGCTACAAGCCACAACAACTTTACTTAAGCTCTTAATTTTGTGTTGGAGCTGACATAAGGGACAGAAAAAATACTTTTTTATTTCAGCAGTTAGAATATGACAGCAGAAAAATTACTGATTAATACCCCCTTCACATTGATCTAAACTCTATTTATGCACTTCTGCACAACATTAGCCTCTGAAGTTTTAGTTCTATTTGAGAGAAAAGCCACTAGTATTCTGCAGGGATTGCTGGAGATTGAGGATCTTCCATTATTAATCAGCGTGGAGTCCATTGTAAAGCACAAATAACCTATATTTTAGGTTAAAACTCAGGATAATCTAGATTTTAGAAGTGTTTCCAGGAAATGTAGCTCAAAGAATACTCTGGCATTGATAAATCTACTTTGATACCAGTCTATATGATGAATTTTAAACATTTTGCAATGAGGAGTCATATCTAAAGTACAAGCAAATTCCTTGCTGCAAGCTTAATTGCAATAGATAGTCTTAATTCATATTTGTCTTAAATAGTTGGTGCAATTCTTTTCTGTGATGAGATGATGATAGTATAATTTCAGACAGCTATCAAAAGGCTTTGCTTAAGTTTAAAAGTGCTATCAAGGATAGTGTAGCAGTTACTGAATTACTCAGGGTCATTTCTGAACAGTTCCAAAAGAAGCAAAAAGATGTACATAATGTGTAAATGCCCAGTCAGCTGGAAAACATTGTTATGCTTGCAGGCCAGTAATTTTAACCTGGAGATGAAATGGAGAAATTCTTTACCTGGCATACTTTTAAATTTTTTTTAATGTAGTTATTACATAAAAGCCAAATACAAGTTGAAAGACTTTGAAAAATTGCTCTAGTTTCTCAGGTAATTACTGCAGATCCTTTTGAAATGAGTGTCTCAAGTTTTCTTTTTAATAGATATTCCTCTGTGATGATCAATTGCTTAAATTGCATTAATCCTGTAGGTGACGATTAGTAGGGGAAGGTTAAGCAGTGTCTGATTCATAATTGGAAATCACAATCACAGAAAAATAAAATCCTAAAGGCAAATTGCCAAAAGCCACTTAGCTGCTTGACAGCTGTGAATGTTTGGCTCACAGTTTTCCCTCTGGAGTGATATGGGGCATTTAGGCTCTTTAAAGGCCCCTTAGTGATATCATTAAAAGACTAAAGACTATTCAGTATGATAAGATCTCACTAGTGTGATCACACTATCACACCAATGTCAGAAAATTAATAGTGGAGTTGAAGCGGAAAAAAAAAAAGACATTTGTTGGTGGCTGATGCTTTTCTTCCTAATGGGAGCCCTACCAAACAAAATGCTGTTGCCTCCTTGGATTTCATGTACTTAGCCTGCATACTCTGATCTCAGTTTTTGTTTGTGCTGCACTGTCATCCATTTCAGGCTCTATTTAGCACCTTTATGGTGATATAGTGATATGTGTGGAAAGGTACAGTGGCACAGTCTTAGCAAAGAATTTAACATTGGCTGTGATTTCATAACATTGCTTATGCAGGTAAGCCTGGGTATGAGTCCGTCCCTCCATGCAATAAAGTTATTTTCATAAACTTTCCAAATTCTGTCTTAAAATCACTTCCAGTTTGTAGGCACTGCTTTTTTGGGAGCCTTTTACAAACTCTGACTGCTGTTGTCAGACATCTCTCCAATTTTTAGCCTAAATTTATTCCTGAGTTGTGGTTCCTTTAAACACATGTCTTTTTTGCTCAAATAGCTCCTTTTCTTGGGGGTTTAGTCTCCTAATATATTCTATTATCCTTTTCCTTTCTTTCTTTCTTTGTCAAGACTAGCAAGAAAATCCTTAATTCTTGTTAGTAACCTAAACTCTCATTTCTGCAAATACCCTGTATTCCTTTTCTGTATTTGATACAGCATGATCTCATGGAATAGTATTCCTGATACAGTTTTACAAGAGCCCTGTACTGTGGGATCAATACTTTACTGTCACTGTCAGACTGCCTGATGAGTGCCTTTTCCACAGCTCTGTTACAGTAGGGTTCCACGTAGTCTGTGTTTTTATAGAAGACCCGTGGTCTTTCTCCCTTCTGCGGCTTCCAACTGGTACCATCATTCAGAAAAGTGTCTACTGCCTTTCTTAGGAAGGGTAGTGGATTGGAGTGAATGATCTTAAACTTCAGTACCCATCACAAAATTGATACTTTGAAAAGTAGAGGTTGCAGTACAAAACTAACCTTGCAGTTTGGCTAGCACATACTTAATTTTGTTATAGTATCTTTAGATTCATGAGCAATACTAAAGGCTGTTAGTGCGGATTTAAGTATTTATATCGTAAACCCATTTTCTGGTGCAACTTTGTATTTTGGAACATAGCTGAAATTTTGAATTTAAGTGTCTCCTATTAATGAAAAATGAAGAAGTAGAATCTATCAAAAACCACAGTTCTAACTGTAATCCTGTAAAGTGGAGTAAAATTTCTATTGCCATTCTTTTATGCAAGCATTGAGAGTTAGTGGTGTTATGTGCTTATTTATGTCTGTTCCTCTTTTGTGAAGGTGCATAATTGAAATATGTGCCCATGCTTGGTTGATTGTATCACTGACAGACTTAAGGGAAATGTGAAGCCAGTTATTTTGTATGAGTTTTCGTGTGGTTTGAGGAAGAGTGTATTTGAGCTGATGGTGTAGAGAGACATGACCTGAAATGAATAAGAGAAAGAGAAGCAAGCTAAATAAACTCTGTGTGTGAAGAAAAGTGTAGAAGAGACCTTTATATCAAGTAACAGCTGATGAAGTGGTGATGCAGTGAATAAAGGAATTATCTGATTTAGTAGTTTTCTCTGTGGTAAGGGAAAGACAGCCTACAGATTTAAAAAAAAAAAAGTGCAGAAGAGGTCCTAGCCGTTACACCCATTTTCTCTTTGAACTGCTACAACTTCCAGTAGTAATCCTTTGGTTTTGCTGCTTGATCCTAAGTAATGACATGACATAGGTCAGTCTTTTCATTAAATGAGCTGATATATACTTGGCTTAAGACTTTCTCTTGTTTATTTACAGCAATGACAGATGGGTATGGATTGGAATGAATAAGAGGAGTCCAGATTCTTTGGGAACCTGGCAATGGAGTGATGATAAACCCGTAAGTTAACTTTTAACCAAGAAGCATCATGTCCTGATTTGTTTCAGCTTGGACTGGATTGAAAGTAAATTGATAAATATTGTAATTAAAATATGGCAGATCGTTCAACAGATGAATAATTCAGAAGAAGATTGTGCACTTAAGAGCTGCCATCCAGGCAGACTTCCAATTAAAAACATATCTTTAATAAGGTTAACCTGATTTCTGTGTCTATTGCATTAAAATATTTTAACAGAAATGTAGTAGTAAACATCTAAGAGCTGGTGGAGAGAACAAGATGTCTTCATGCCACAACAGAAGGGAGGGTTTATCATTTTATCTCCTTGATGACAGACTTCTCAAAAAAATCATCCTCACTGTAATTGATATATTTGCCTGAAATTGTGAGTTCCTTCCCTCTCCCACCCCCCTTAATAACAGGTATGCAGACTTAAAAGCGATCCAGTAACTGCCGTTTAACAAATATTTTAATAATGATGGACATAGTGGGATCCCAGGTTTGAATGGCTATCTCTGGGGATTACTGTAGCAAAAATAGACATAATGATTCTTTTGACTTGTAGGTTACTAGTGTTGTTATGCCACTCGATTATTTGGAAGATGAATATGATACAAGAGACTGTGCTGCATTAAAGGTTAGTTTCAAGGTTCTTAATAACAGCATGCATATTTTTACATGGAAATACTTGGAAAAAACACTTTTGCCACCCATATATTTAATTTAGGCTGACTTCGGAGATGTTTTCTATGTGTAGTGAAAAAGTTGCTAGTGTTCCCTTCATTAATCTACACCTATTATCAGTATTCCTTTGTTCAAGCAGTTTTTTATGAGCCAAGTGCTGTGCTAATGATAACCCGTCTTAAGACTTCTTTTGAACTACAAAATATTTTAGTAACAACACTGTTCACTATTGCATAATGCAATACTATGTATCTCTTGTATATTACACATACTTAAGGATGTAATGTGGAGTCTAAAATAAAAAAGATAACAGAACCCTACCAACTTTTAAATGAACTGCAAATTAAGAAAACGTTTGAAACCTAAAGAAGGGGAATGCAGTAACCAGAATAGAGTGTAGGTTTGTTTATTGTGTGTATTTCTTTGTTTACTTGTAAAATAGACTGTAAGAGCTGTGTCAGTTTCTAATTCAAAATGTCAGGCCTCTGCTTAATTTATAATTATGTTTTTCATTGCTTAATTTAGTCTTGATGGCATGAGTTTTAAAATGGCCTTTAACTTTTGTGAAGCATCACCTGACTTTTTATAAGATCATTCCTATACCACCCCTTCTTTTAACCTAATTAGAATCACCTTTGTTTTTAGGATTTACTGAAGGAAAATGTATTTGCATCTCTGCTTCAATTCACAGACATTTCCTCTCATTATTTTCTATGTTCATGACCCCAGGCCAAGAAGCTGTCAACATTAAGATACTAAAAATTTTAAATAAAAGAAAAGCAGTTTGAAGGGGACAGTGTGAATATAGTAACTTCCCTCCCCTACCTGCTAGGTATAGACATGTTCTTCCATTAAATGATAAAAAATTCTCCTTATTACAGAGATCAGTAAGAGTGAGGTCAGTTTTTAAGCTTGATTATAAGAAATAAATAAAAAAAACTATTTCTGTGCCAGTTCAGATGGTTTCTTCTTTTGAACACAAATTAGAATCATTTCAGGGCAACAAGTTGCAACAGGTAGTCCAGTAATAAGCATCAGTGAGATCCTGTGCACTTCAAAAAAACAAATAAACAACATTGCAAGAAAATACTTTGGTATGTAGGCTGACCTTAAGCCCTTTACCTTATTGCCTCACAAGCTTGGTTAGTCTGGAGAGTTATAGTTGAAGAGACACAGTTTTATGTGCTCATTTTTTGCAAAATAAGTCGTGGGACTAATACCACAGTAAAATATACTGACTTTGCCATGGTACATTTTTAATACTATTTCATTTCACATTTCAGAGGCCTGTGCCATACTAACTCAGTTCTCTGTTTCTACTTCTATACAGACCTCTCAGTTTTCACGGAGATCATTTTGGAGATTTTATTTCCATGAAGGCAGAGATCTGGAATTCTACTTTAGGCCTTTTGACTGTGAAGCTAAACTTGAATGGGTCTGCCAGATAACAAAAGGTAAACTTCAGTTCCATCCATTTACCCATATAAAAGTTTATTACCACCAAGTTGTCATTATTCTCTAATACCAGAAACTTTGCAAACAGTATTTTACCATTTCCTCTCTGAACTGTTAAGGGGATAGTACATGAGTTGTCTTGCCTGTGTCCATACAAACAGACAAACACTTAGAATATTAAAAGCTATATCAGAAAGTGATTGTGAGGAGGATGCAGTATCTCTGCTCTCATATTCTTCCTTGTCCCATGAAGCAAGAAGTGGCTTATTAAGCGAGGTAATATAAGCCACCAAGTTGCACCATTTGTGGACTTTATTCAATATTTCTTAAGTGATATTTGTAACTGTATGACCAAGACATCTTGGGTGTACAGTTTGCTTCAACCTTAGATGAATTAGCCACCTTCTGGTAAAACTGGTGTACTAGCTCCTCATTGTAGTGAGACAGAGAAGTGGTAGTACAAGAGAATGGGATGGCATATTTGCACAGATCCAGGTTTTCCCATGCAATATGAAAAGTACTGTAATCCAGTAGGCTTTTGTGTTTTGGTTGTTCATTAAAAGGCATTTCATTGGATGAAACTTTCTTGTTATGGCGAGGTATGGGCAGATACACTAGTCTGATGCTTGTGTTCTGCTTGGGAGAAAAAAGCTCACAGCTCTTTGACTGAGGTATGCAAAACTGTAGTTTTACATCAGCTTGTTTTAAACTGTTAAACCTGTGTATGACATCGTTCTCCTTTTATTTTTTCCATCATGTACACTGAGAAGCATGAATATGATCCATTACTTCCATTGTTGGTGACCACAGTCTTGTTAGAAGGTGAACTTGAAGTGACTATTCCTTTTTTTCCCTCTGGGCAGGTAGCACTCCAAAGACACCTGACTGGTATATACCAGGTAAACGGACTTTTTGCGTATTCTTCCACAATGTGTATATAGTTGTTTAATACTCTGTATATTTTATTAGTTTGGTTATATTACTACTTGAATACCTGTTTGATGCCAGCAAAGATCATGACTGATAGAATTTGGTTCTGACAGAGCTCAGAATGCAGGAAAGAACATTGGCTCTTCCCAGTGTCAAACTGAAATTTCTTAACTACATTCAGAAAAAGAAAGGATGAGTTTTTTAGAATTGATTTCTTATGCGTGGTATTTCTTCTGCATAGATGAAATAGGAATTCATGGAGCCCCACTTGTTGTTGATGGAGCAGAGCTGTGGTTTGTACCAGATAAAAACCTGAGCTTTCAGGAAGCTATTTTCTACTGTCAAAAAAATGATAGTGATTTAGCCTCTGTGGAGTCTTACCCAAAACTCAGGACAATACTGTCTCAAATAGAAAAGGTAAGAAGTTGTAATCTGTTTAACAGATACTTTTCACTATAGGGAAATTTTCTTGCCAGTTTGTCCAATTGTAAGAAGATGTTAATCCTTAATTTCTTTCTTTTAATTGTATGTAAAAGGAAAAGATGAGTTGAAAGAGAATTAGTTTTGTCAGTCTTGCAAAAGAATTTTTAAATTTAAAAGTAACCTTAAGAATGTGAAAAAAACCCAAATCACCTCCAAATGGAGAGAAAGTGTCGTAAGAGGACCACCGTGTAAGCATGCCATTGTCTGCGAATGCTTCACTAACAGTTATGCCAGTTCTTATTTTTATGAATGGGACAGTAAATACTTTTTGCCCTGATGAGGGGATTTAATTAGAAACGCATGATGGTCTGATAGCCTTTACTGAAAGTAAAGTAAAGAATGTACATTGAGAGTACATTCATTTAAGGAATCGTACCAAAACATTTTAAGTTTCAGCACCTCTGTTAGTAACTTTCTTCAGTGTTACTGCTTACTTTGGGAAATTAGCAGCTTGCAAGCTCTCTTCATGAAATTCCTCCTGACAAGAAGTTACTTGGAAGGAGAAATTACAAGGCAGGAGAAATCAAGATTTATGACCTGCTACACCTGTGGTCACATGGAACCACATCAGCTTTAGGCAGATTGCAGCTATGTCTGGGTCATCTGGTAGAGTTCCTGCTATGAATTTTGTTGGACTGATGTATCTAGAACACACTTAAGACATCTTAATGCTGCAAAATTTTATCTAGCACAGTGGAAAATGTGGGATTTTTTTTTTCTAATAGATGCATGAGTCTGTCTACTTGGCATATCAGTCTCAAGCTATATCCTTTCCTGTTGCTGAAGTAATTGCTGCACATTTTAGAAACATTTTAAATAAAAATTAATTTTGTCATTGATTTATTCTTGGTAGAGTCTGAAGCTTTTTCTCTATGGGTTGTAAAATAATGGGGGGTTTGTTCTTTATTTCCACAGTTATCAAACAGCGAACAGAAATGGTGGCTGAAGTTTATTGATTATGGCTACAGCTATCATTCACCGTATGTAGAATAATTATGGGATGCTTTATTGTAAGCTTTTTTTGATGTGCCTTTTAGGAATATGGTTAACTAGAATAGTTTCTAAGGAAAATATTTTATCCCCAAATTACTTCTGTATCATTGCAAAGAAGTAAGATAGATAATTTGAACTAAACTAGAAAAACATACAGCATTATTCAGTAACTGCTGTTCTCTCCTTTCATTCACATGTACCTGCACCTATTCTTGCCATGCTAAACTTGGACCATAAAGTACCTAAGCCAGAGAAAGTAGGACTGTGTAGTGCTCAGACAAAGCAAACAGTGGTTAAGACAGTATGAGTGTACAATTAGAAAGTGTGTATATTTCAAAATATTGTTGAAATATTTTAATTAGTTGCTAAATTCTGAGTGCTATTCCCATTACAAGCATCATCAACAAATTTTAATTCATAATAACTTAGTAATAACTGAATTAATAATCCATTTCTTGTATGCTATTGGAGCCTCTAGTTTTGAGGCTGTTGGGCTTTGACATCTTAGTTTTGTTATGTGAATCCTTGAAATCTATGGTCCTAGGAGCTAATGTATTCCATTGATCTTTAAAATGCTTTTATTGGATTTTTGAGCCCATTTCTATGTTCTGTCAATAATTGGGGAATTGAAACAAAAAAAAAGAAAAAGATTCTGGAAAAAAAACCTTGTCTGTTGGCTCTGAGGGTATCTGAGAAATACCTGAGGTCAGGGAATGGAACATTGGTTCAAGACATCACTCTTGCAGTTAGGTAATGCCAAAATCTTGGAGGGCTTAGAGTATAGCCCTGTAGAGCTGAAATGACTCACAGCAAACCTTGCATCATGCCATTCATGGCTGCAGCAAAATATCATGGGCTTCTTACAAGGAAAATTCTTCCCTTTCCAAAATACTATAGCAGTATACTACTGTGAAAATAAAACATGTTATTGCTCATTCTCCTCACTTGTCCTGTCAGTGTCCTGTGATTGCAGCATGGTGATAAATAACATCCTACCCTCATTCTGCACATCTCAACAAAATTAATTTGGGCATGGCACATAACTACTGAACCTACCACATATTTGTTCCTCATCTAGTTTTTCCCTGCTCTGTCCTTTCCAGTGTTGTAGGGCATCTCCTAGAAACAGTTACCAGCCCAAATTTTTGTTTGCACTGGCTCTGTTGCTATCAGAGTTTGCCTTTGAAGATCCCATTGTATTGGACATTGACTCTGAATTGTTTATATCCAGTTTACAGTTATTTTCACGCTTCCATGATCGATTCCTAAGAGACTGCTGGTACGTTTCTCGAAAGAACTGGTATAGAGGTATGACTAGTTTTATTTTTTCACCCCTGTCTGTCATTATTATATTTTTTTTTAAAAGTAATTTCTGTTCAGCCTAAACTCTTACATTGAATGCAAATTGATATTGAATTAGGAGTAAATGACTTCTTAGTGGTCATCTGATTGAATTTTGAATCATTTATTTCTTCCTCATGGTAGAAGCTATGGTAATATTTCTTGGTGACCTGAGGCAAACCTAAATTCAGATGACAATTTTTTATGATTGACTGTCACCCGTTTTCTGACATAAGTTAACTAGGTCAAATCTTTCTTTGGTGGTTACCTGTTTTGTTTACGTTACATACGCTGAGCTCTGTAAATTAAGTCTTAATGTTGTGTTAGTTAGAGGAGCTTGACTGGATACTTGCAACTGCATACGCATCTGGAGATGCGGATTTCATTGAGTAGTGGAGTCATAGTGAAAGAGGTACACAAAGTAATGGAAATTCCACCTGGTGGTACTTGAAGCTTCTTACTTCCTTTTTTCAACATTGTTTTATATTGGGGAAAATGTATAATAACCCCTGGAGAACAAATATTTCCTCCCATCTACTACCATTTCCACTTTAAAGCACATTTTCCCAATTCTGTTGCATGCTGCTGACCTGGTTTCATTCCCATTACCAAAAATGGGTCTTGTTTAGGAAGACAGTCCAGTTACTATAGTAGTCTAATGAAGCAGTACATGCCAGATGCTCTCCATGCAGCTGTTAAAGGATTCCTTTTGGTTTTAATAACCTTTAGGTCACACGCCCTCTATGCCAGAATATGAGATTAGTCCTCATATTCAAAGTCTTCTTACTTCATGGTTTTTCCGTTTTGAAGTTGTCTGCCTATATGAAATGTTATTACTGCAAGTAAGGGATCAGACGCTGGATCTTTAGGAATGTTGTATTACTGTCTGATATAAATAATTTACGTTTGTCTTTTGCTCTGCTGTTACTTTTAATGTTTTAGATTGCATAGTACTTTGTTGTGGTTGCACTGAAAGGACTTCACTTCAGATTGGTCTTTGCCATGTCATAAAGTATGGATGGCACTTGGAGCATGATAGGCATTACCATAACTGTTTTTTAAAACTTCCATTTTTGCAGACTACCCAGTTAACTGTAATGTGAAACTGCCCTTCATCTGTGAAAAAAATAATGCTTCCTTACTAGAGAAACATGATCCCAGTTACCGTCCAGTCAGAGGAGGTTGCCGTAAAGGTTGGCATCGGTTCCGGAATAAGGTACAGAGATAATACAGATTGATCATCCTTACCTTTTTTTCATAGTCCAGTAAGATGGAATTCCCTGCTAAAGGAGGTGAGGAAGTAGCCCCTGTATTCAGGAATGGACTGGGAGGTGGCTTTCGAAAACTATGTGTAGTGATCAAAATCATCTCCCCCACTTCTCTGTCCTTTATTCATGATTGATGGTTTCTTAATTTCAAAGCAGTAATTTTCAGGATTTTTGCTTTCCCATCATTCCATGTTTAAATCCAAGAATGTTGGTTGTGTTGTCTAATCTTGGGCTCTGCTTTGAAGGATTAGAAAGGGAAAGGATAAGGTTTCTGTGGCAGAAGTATCATGATTCTCTCACTGATTAAACATAGGCAGGCAGCAAGCTGGCAGACACTCTGCTTCCAAAGTTGCCTTAAGGCCTTAACACACTTAAGAATTAGAAGCACCTTTTAAGAATGAACCGACAGGTCAGAAGCCATAGTACGGTATATTTCAAGACTATGTTTTAAGGTAGTCATCAGAAGTCTTAGTGAGGTTGATTCCTGTTATTTGGCCCAACATTATTCTGTACATAAGAAGGAGCATGCATCAGATCTGCATGTTACATTGCGTCAAGGTTTGCAAATTTACTTCGCATCATTGCAGAATGTAGCTTTTGAGTTCCCATGTAGTTTCTCCCAAAATGTAATGCATTACAGTACAGATTCCTGGCCCAACCCTATCTGATTGAAAGTTCACGTGTGAATTCTCATTCTTAAAACAGTACGTGATCCTTATGCAGCCAATTAAAAATTACTGAATTCTAATCCTGAGTGAATGAGTTAGTCAGTGGGATCATTTTATATTTAGCTATTCTGTTGAATCTATTAATAAATGCAGCTAGAATCATTTCCCTTGCTTTCTGATAAAAATAATTGTTATTGCAGGAAATGAAAAGTGAGTTTTTAGGGATGGTGTAAGAACCTTTTCTTATGAGTTATTTCTTAGGAAGCAATGATGAAAGGTATTTCTTGGAAAGGTATGATGAAAATCAGTTTCATTATGGTTTTTTTCAGTGTTTTCTAAAGATGAAACCCGAATATTTGACATTTAATGCAGCTAATGAGAAGTGTGTAACTTTTGGAGGCTCTCTTCCATCTATCTCAAATCAAGCTGAGCAAGGTATGATGGTGAACTGGGGACACTTTTCATATACAGCTTCTCTTCCAAATTCAGTACAGCTCTGCTTAAGAACTTGAGCATAAAATCACTTGGTTACCTACAGGCATACTGGGAGCATTCTAAAAATCCAAGACCAGTTAAAAACGTGTTGTATTGTTGTTTACATCACTGGAAACATTAACATGGAAATGCAGTCAGCAAACATTTGAGCCAGTTTTTGAAGAGCAGCTTCTTTGTATGATCTTAACCTGTTATAAAAAGAAAAAATTGTAAAACCTTGCATTAAGGGTTGAGGATAGAAGGTTCACCACTGAATTCCCATGTTTTGTTTTGCAAGGTGAAACCTAACTGAGACTGTAGACTTTGTACTGTGAAAACCACCTTAGGACCTGCTTCCGAGAAAGCTCAGCTGTCTGTGTGGGAACGAGATAGCAAACACAATATCTGAGTGTGCTGAGCAGCTTAATAAGGCAGTGTCTCTAAACTGACCACCTGCAGGCTCTCCAGGATGCTGACAGGAGGGCAGAAGGCAGGGGGCTGCAGAACACCGAGTTGTTCCACCTCTGGGACCTGCCTCTCACTTGTCATATAAACTAGAGTCATTGAGGTAAATGCAGTGAGGAAGAAATGCATTTGCATCACTGCAAGTAATGTTTAGCAGTAGACTGCTGAATGAGACAGCTGTATTTGCATCTGTATTCTTGTGGATAACTAACAGTCCTCTGCAGGCATATCTGAATTCTGCAATGTGCACAGTGCATGTTTTCTTTATAAGCAAATAACCTCTTGCCAAGAGGAATATGGAAAGTGGACTAGGGAGGCCACTAGTGTACCTGCAGGCAGCAGGTGAATGTTCTTTTTTTTTTTTTTTTTTTTTTAGGCCTGTAACCATACAGGAATTTACATGTCTACAACCTGAGAGTTATTGGATGCATTTAAGATTGCAAAAGCATAGCCAATCTGAAATCTTACATAGCAGGATGTTTTGTCTGGTTTGGTGCATATGGAAATGTTTTGTTATTGTTTCTTGTTTGTTTTTCTTTCCCTCCTATAGTGGAGGCTGCCTATCTGGACAGAAGGCATGGTTGTCTTAAAGAAACATGCCTCTTTCTGTAGGCTGCTTCTACTCTTCCCAGTGGCATTAGGTGGCTGGCTAGCTCTGACATGTAAATCCTCAATGGCTTTGCTCAGAAAATAGGCTGCAGCTAGGCTGGCATGTGGCCAATAGTTAAGACAAGACAGCAGTAGCTAATTATATAGCTTCAATTTGTCTTCCTAATCTAGACAAGCTCAGTGAATGCTTTGATGCCTTGGGGGTTACCAAATCCCATTGTTTCCTGCCAGAACGCTCACTAAGAAGGGTCTGGTGTAAGGTTTTCGTGGCTGAATCTTTTTTTTTTAACTAAACCTGACTTCCTTTGTCCTGTCCTGCTTTCTCTGATGATGGGGTGGGCAACTCTGCCAGAATCCAAGAAATGGTTCTGATCTATGGTAGGAGAGGAAGATGTGAGATAAGACAACTCCGTCAGTTCAGAGAGGGCAGGAGGGAACTCCTCTGGTATCTCTGCAGGGAGACAATAGGAGATCTTGCAGGCCTGTGGAAAAACAGCCTCTGAAATTTGAATGGAAGTGCAATAATACAAAGCAGTGGGCAGAGAAACAGGTTAAATCCACTACCTGCTCCGCAGCTGAGAATTCGGGGGACAAATACCAATAGTCTTCTTTCAGATAAAATCAGCATGAAAGGTGTTATAGCAGGAAGGGATGATAAGCATTTGGAAATCATAAAGGGCTGGAAAAATAAAGTTAGAAACAGAGATTGCATTATCTTATTTATGTGAAGTTTTTTCTCAGAAGTGCTTCAGACAACAACAGTAAACAATATGTACATTTACTGTTCTGCCCAACAGATTATATAACATCCTTGCTTCCTGGTATGCCAAAAGATATTTGGATTGGTTTGCAGTTTCTGTTCAGCACAAGGGAAAACAAATGGATAGATGAGAGCAGACTGTTGTATAGCAACTTTCACCCACTCCTGACAGGAAGATTAAGAAAAATTCCACTGGACGTAAGTTCTGGCTTCTGACTCTTTTTGACTATTGAGTAATAAAATTTGGAATATTGACTGTATTAAAAAAAAAAAATATGTTACAGACCAAATCCCCCAGTTAGTGGTTTTAATTGACAAACAAGGTGACTGACAGTAATCTAGTTCTGTTTACCTTTGGTTAACAGCTTCTGAACTGAGATATGAAACAATGAAGGGTGAAGGCAAAAAGCTGAAAAAAACATTTAATGACTCTTCTGGAACTTCTATTTGTTATTTAAAGACTACATGAAAAAAAAAAACAGTCATCAAAAAGATGTCATCAATAACTCTTGGTTCAGTTAGAATGCATCTGTAAATCATTATACAATGGTATTTCACTCACTGCTCTACCCAAGGTGAAGCATAATAAATGTAATAGAATCACATCTACAAACAAGATTTATTTATTTTAAGTCTTAAATCATTTAATTTAATATTTTCCCCTGTATTTAACTTACGAATTTTTTCTGAGTCCAGGCACCTGGTAGTTTGTAAAATAGGTAAGCTGGATTGCACCACTCCTTTGAAACTTCTTGAACAAGTTCAGACAGCTTGGGTTCTTCTAGCCTCATGTTACTTCACCTTCTCTGCACAAGTTTGTTTATGCCTTGTTTGAGTCTGATAAGCATATTTTTGGTTTTCAGCTTTTTGATGAAGAATTTAACAATCAGTGTGGTGTAATCCTCAATGATCCCAAATCACAGTATGTTGGAACATGGAATTTCACTGCTTGTGCTGACAGGCATTTCTTGGGTATATGCCAGCGTCCTATAGGTAAGTCTGAAAAGTCAAATTAAATTACAGCCAGAGTTTGCAGTTAAGATGTGTGTGCCAGGAGACCTTTTAATGCATGTAAATTGTTGCACTTGAAGAGTGAGGCTCTTGTAGAGACTGAGCAGGTAAATTTTGGAAAAGCAGAGTGTGGGGGATGGTCTGGGACCTATTTTGTCAGCCATTCAGAATTTTCCCTTTCATTTTTCATAGCCCAGTTCAGATGGAATCTGTTTTCCTGAGAAATTCTGTGTGATTTCAGTGTAACCATACTTAAGCAGACGGGGCTTTAGTGTTCTGTGGGTATAAAGGTCATGTACATCGAGGGGTGGAACAAGGGCCTCCTTTTTCCTCTTCAAAACTGTGGAAGTGAGAAGCCCTGGGAAGGAATCTCAGAATATTTCAATCCCCCTTAAACATATCCTCTGGTTTTTAGCACTATCAGAATATGAGGTATCATATACTCTTAACGTTGAAAACAGTCTCCCCGGAGCAAACTTGAGAGCGAGCATACATGGAGAGTGACGATTTGGATTGATGCAGCTTTCCCTAGCTTCATACAGATCTGTTGGTGTGAGTGGGTTTTCTTAATCTGAACTAAAAATAATAATCTGATATAGCCACATGGGTTGGTCGATACCAATTACTGGAATCAGATCAAACACATACAGCTATTATACACATTTAATGACTGCTAAGGGCTAATGTTCAGCACACCCACTTCTGAGTATGTTCCTCTATGTAAATAATCCTTTTCAGTCATGCTATCTTCTAAAAAAAACCCACAAAAACCACAGGTGTGCAAAACACCCAAGAATATGCCCACCCTCTTAATTCTCAAATAGGCAAAGATATTCCTCCTCCCTGCCTCGCATTTAACACACACACACACACACACACAAAATCTTTATTTCAGTGCCAAATACTTCAGAAATTCCAAGTGTCCAGATTAGAAATCTGGATGGAAGAGATGTTAGTTATAAAAATTCAAAAAGGGGATTTTTATTAATAGGAGTTTAACAGTATATCTGTGTAGATCAATAGATTATTAATCTGGTCTGACTAAAAAACTAAGCACTTCTTTCTTGCCACAGCTATAGAAAGTGTAATGAGGGAGGTTTATGGACTGCCAGAGAATGTGTCCTGATACAGTCTGGTCTTTTATCATCATTGTATTAGGGATCTAAGAGTAATTCAGGGTGGAAGTGTCCTCAGCAAGTTGCAGGAACAGCCGTGAGAGAGTCCAGGTTGCCTAGGGCTTTATCCTAGGGAAAAGGAAGGTTCATGTTGCTTGGATATCTTGGCATGATTGTGATTTGCAGAACTTCTTGAGACATTAATCATTGGCAATTACTTCCTTCAGAAATGGACATCTTCCTTACTACCTTGTTTCCAATTTGGTACCCCTTGATGTGTGATGGCACCCTTGGTTCCATGGTTCTTTTTTGTAGCTGTTTACTAAGTGAAAGCATTTGGCAGCAGATGCAAACCACTTGAAAAAATCTGTTTTCAGCCTTGTCACTTTTCTGATCTATTGAAAGCTGTAAATACGAAATTAGTATTATAGTTCTGTCTTCCTGTGATTTGGAATATGGCCCTGTCAGCCTCTCAATCAGCCATTTATATCCTGTTGATAATGATTTCCCCCCCACCCTGTGAGCCTTTTTCTGATTGAGATACTTTAAATGTCAGGGGTTTTCTCCCTTTTGGAGAATTAATCTTATTTTTGGTTGTGCATACAATTTTTGGAGTTACCAGGTTTGCATGCTTTAACTTACCATCCATGGGAATGTTTGCATCTTTTATTAACTGTGGTTGCTATGCATCGCCTTCAAGTATGATGCTGATAACTGATGCTATTTGTGCTCTAAGCACTGAATGCTGAATTGTACCCCTCCCTATGCAAGGTGGATTTTCTGCAATTAGTGGAGGCAAAACCAATTTACACTACACCTATGGATGACAGTAAGGAATTCTAGGACTGTGCTGTACTCAGATCTGCATAGACAAGTTTCATGGCCCGTTAGATTTGCATAAATATAAATCCAGTTTAGCTGTTGCTATACTGCAGAAGAGAGAAGTTGCTCTCTCCCATTCATGTATTTAATTAAAGTTATAGAATATGTTAAGAATTCTATTTATTGAGTTAAAATTATTAAGGAGTTAGCTAAAAATAGCAAATATAATAAGATGTGAACCTAAGTTGAGAGAAAGATATATAAAAATAGACTGGCTGAAATAATCCGTGTTTCTTTAGAAAATATATATATATATATATATATATATTTTCTATCTAAAGTGTCAATGATATTTGCTTCTAACTGTAATTATTAGCCTAATCTACTGTTGAAGAATTTTTTTTTTCCTGGGGGAATTCAAACAGGTTTTTCTGTTTGTTACAGAGAAATTGTGAGTTTAAAATGCATTCCAGTGTTTAGCCATCTAATAACTGAATTTATTTCTTACATATAGGAGCTGCTGATAACCAGACAGAGCAAATCCTTAATGAAACATTGAGCTATCGAAATGTTGAATACATGGTAATTCCAAAAAATTTGTCCTGGAATGATGCAATGGCTGCATGCATAAATAACAAGATGCAGCTGGTTAGCATCACAGATCAGTTCCAGCAGGCTTTTCTTGCTGTTCAAGCTGCCCTTCATAATTACCCGCTGTGGATTGGACTCTTTAGCAGAGATGTAAGTTTTGTTTTCCCCTCAGACTGTGACTTAAGGTAATTTTTAGAGTTCTGTGAAATAGAAACTGGAATAAAGGAATACAATGAAAAATTAATTTCTGGGGTAACTGTTTTCATTTGGGGATAACCACCCAGAGGGTCTCAAGATTAATGTTCTAAATCTTCAGTTCTCAAAGTTAAACAGATGTTGAACTCCACTGGATGGATTGATGATGAGGAGACAATTCTTTTAAAAGATTATAGGACAAAAGGATATATTGTAGGGTGGCAGCTACATAGATAGCGGAATCATCTTTGTCTCTTTTGTTAATGAGTGGGTAATTAGTGTTTCCATTTATTATCATTGCCACTGTTTACAGTACCACTCTAGAAAGACAACCCAAAATCTAGTTTAAAAGGGAGAAACTAGAAGTGGCAAATAAAATCCAAAATGATTCATTGAATGCTTCCGGAGATACATTTCTAAGGCTTAACTTAGACTCTGTTGTTACTTTATGTTATTTGTGCCTGTCTTTTGAGTTAGAGGGCGACATGCCTGAGACAGGTTAGTGGGTTTTCCTTTTTCCTTCTAGTTGTTTTTGTCTTTGAAAAAGTCAATGCAGGAGGTACTGATTTGCCTTTATTAGCCAGAGGACCCCTTGAAGATACTCACTGTGGGTTGAGAGCTTTTTCAGCTGTTAATGAAATGCCTTGGACTTGATTGCAGGGTTTAACTTTTTTGTCAAGCACATGAGTCTTGAGATTATTGCAAGAAAAAAGTTAAAACTTGAGAAGTGCCTTACCTACAAAGGTTAATGGTGCTAACTCAGCATCTGTGTGGTGTTATGAACTTCCTATGTCAGTAATGGGCTACTGAGTATTGTAGGCAACGTAAGGGGGAGCAAAAATAGAAATTTGAGTATATGCTTTATGGAGAATATTTTTTAAAGGAAACAGGCATTTAATCTTAGTGAAGATGGGGAAACAAGAACAAGCTATTTTCCCTTCTCTTTTGAATTTTTTATCTGTAAGTGAAGATCGGTTCATTTTGCTGCATACAACTCAGGCATGCACTGGCTTTTCACTGTTGCAACACTTTGTTATCTGGGCACAATTAAGAAGTCACATAAAAGGAAATTATAATGAAACTGGTCAATAGAACTTGTTACTCCAGTGCTGGAATCATAGGCACAAAAGAAAGATAGAAGATAAATTAAATTACAAAGCAGCAGGGGGATTTCCTGAAGAAAACCTTTAAATGTAAGATTCTTAAAGGATGATGAGCTTGTTGTATGTGGGTTTTTTCATACTGCTTCTGCATTCTTCAGGGCAGGAACACATCTGATTTATTAAATCAGTTAAGTATTAATAGATTACCTTCAACTCAGTGTGCAGTAACCGAGACTGGGTCTTATTCTCAGATATTACCAGTTTTCCAAGTCCAGATAATTATATCTGCCACTCATTTGCAGGTGCAAATGATGCAATTTGGACATCTCATTGCCAGGCCTTCCTCCATAAGCGTAGTAGTTAAACATCACCATTTGGTAATTTGCCATTCACTTCAGCTAATTCATATTTTTGCAACTGCAAAACTTAAAATAACAGAGCTTGCTATATTGTGAACAGCAGATCAGATTGCGAGGGCAGTGGAACACTTAGTTCTCACCAGAGACACTGTAAATGTCTAGCCAATGTAAATATATTATCGTATCATTTTCTGTACCTGGTATTTTTTTACTATGTAGCTCATCGCTTTTACTTATGCAATTTTAGGGTGGAAAACATTATGGCTGGCTGGATGGGAAACATGTTAGTTTTAGTCGCTGGTCTGAAGATGATGAAGAAACAAACGAAGAATGTGTGTTTTTGGATACTGATGGCTTCTGGAAGACTTCTGACTGCTCCTCTGAAAATCGAGGTGCTATTTGCTATGCATCAGAAAGTACGTATCCTAGCATAATAATTATAAAAGATAGATTTTGTTTCATTATGAAGCATATTTAATAATTTCAGATTATAACTTCAAAATTACAACTTTTTAAAATTTACATTTCTTCAGGCTAATTTGCATGCCAGGGGAAAAAAAGAAACACACTTCAAATATGGGGGCACATACCTGTGAAATGAATTTGGCATGGGTGCATTGAGCTAGACTGTACCCTTCATATTGCCAACTGATTCTACCTTTGCACAGCTTCCATGAGATTGTTGCATATTAATCTCTCCCACTTGCATGTGGAAGAAGATTCATTACTTCTGTGCTATTTACCTCTTAATATTGAACCTCCTGAAATCTCTTCAGACATGGAAGTTTAAACAGGGAAGGGGGTACATGACTACATGGAGAAGAAAGATAGCAGGTAGACTCTGAATTGAAAGGAGTAATCTGCAGTTCACAAACCCCCTCTAAATATATACCCATTGGAACAAGACAGGTAAAGATTCTTTCAGGGGGAATACATATGTATCACAGCCCTTTTCTGAAGAATGAAGATCTGTCTGAGAGATCATCACAGATTTTTTCCCTGTGCGACCGTTATAATTTGTTTTGTTTTTTTTCTGTGAGGGGACACAGTTAAGCCATTGTTGTACATACTGAGTCACAGTAAAGTGTATACTTGGCATTATGACATCCTTAACTATTTTGAGCTTGAAATCTAAGCAACTGGAGGAAGAGTCCTTCTTGAGTATTAGATAAAACCACAGAACTAACATGTGTTGCCAGCTAAGAAGTAGCTTAATTGTTATGGTCATCTGCCTTCATACAAGAAGCAATAAGAGCTTTTAGTTATTGGCCCACACTTAGCACTTTTATGTACGAATTTTATTCTTAAGCCTACATAACACCACAATTGTGAAAAGCTGTAAGCATCTATATTCTTTTATAATGCTTACTGCTGGTTTTGTTACTCTAAAAAAGTCACCACTAAGAGGAACTAAAAGCACTGATGGCACTTAAATTTGTCTTGCATGTTTTTAGATGGTACCTAAAAGTGGTTTGTAGTGTGTCAGGTTAAGTATTGTTATTAATAAGTCACGTCCTGAATGTCGTCTTTTCTTTCCTTAGAGAAGATTGAAAAAGAACAAGTTACACAAGTTAAGTGCCCACATAAGATTAAAAATACACCATGGATATCATTTAGAAACAATTGTTACACTTTTATGATAACAAAAAATAGATGGAGAGAACTGAAGTCTCAAGAAGCTCATCATTTATGCAAGAAAATGAGTAAGTACTTTGTCATATTACAGGTATTTATGGATTTATATCAGCTTGAGGGAGATGAGTTTTAGGCCTGAGTCACTGTTTTAATAGTGACAGCAGCACTGAGAAAGGTTGTAGCATTTGCAAATGTGCATTAGCATTGCACTGCCTAGTGCTGTTTACCCTTGCACCACTGATAAAAAGTACTAGAGCATGGGTAGGATTATCGGGGAGAGAGAGAGAGATGACTAGGAACTGTTAAATTCTGAGATCTCTGAAAAAATTGGAAGGTTTTAGTTGGGTGTTTTTTCTCTTTATAATATGCAAATTTTAAACAGGTTGGGTAATTGTTATCCCCTTGGCAACATTCTGGCTTCACAGTCACATTCACTTCATGGGGTTTTTTTCCCCCTCGTTGCTGTGTTGAACACTTAGGTAAACAGAATGAAACTAGTCCAATTCAGAAAAGCATGTGGGCTTTTCCTGTCCATCCTAAACAAAGTGTAAGCTTAGGAACAGCTTCCCTCTTATATTAAACCATTGTTCATGGCGCTTCAGACCTGCAGCTTTCCAGAAACTATTTTATTTTTCATGAATTGATTTCAGTTCAGTCTTTTTCCTAATGCTGTCTCTCCACTAAACAGTTCCAGAAAATTATGAAAGATTGCTGGTATTTTTATGTTCTATGCAGAGTATTTTTACTACATACAACTTGAAGTGACAGTAGGACCCACAAAAATCTCTGGAGCTGATGTCTTTCACTTATCCACAAAACCAGGAAAAGCACTGTTGATAATACCTTTGAAATTTGTTTTCACATTGTTCATTTAGTTATTGTGTTACAAAGGTCTAGGCTTTACATATTCTTGATCTATCTGTAGTAATTATTAACAGTAACAAAAAAATTTATTTTGTAATTGAGAGGTGACTTTGTAAGAAAGTAATTTAAAAAAAAATTTTCAACAGACCCAGAAGCTTTTGTTCTGAGTGTTCGAGATGAAGAAGAGAATAACTTTGTTACTGAGCAGCTTCATTCATTCAGTGGTCTGGCTACGTGGGTCTGGCTGGGTGTGATTTATGATGACAGTGGTAAGATTTAAAGTTTTTTTTTTCTTAATAATTGGATTGGAGACAAAGTTTGCAGCATTTATAGCATATTTCTTGCATGTTTTGATATACAACTAAAGTAAAACTGAATACAAATCTATAATAATGCTTGATATTTCTGCTTCTAGAATAAAATAACAGAACTTGCTTTCTGTTTGAGGGATAATTGAATACAGTATTTTCTGTTTAGTCTATATTTGATTTCCCTGGAAAGCAGGATTTAAAAGGGCCTGGATGAGTAATGCTAATATATTTAGCATTTACAGTAACTTGGAGTATCACTGCATTTTTTCCAAAGTGAATATCTGTTAATGTCATTAATATGTTCAAACTCGAATGGTATTTGTACACATTATACCAACGTTTTAATAAATACGCAATGTTTTCCACAGATAAAGTTCTCAAGTGGTATGATGAAACTCATCTGACTTACAATAACTGGAGGCTGGGAAGACCTAACATAAAGAAGAACAGTTTTTTTGCTGGTGTAAATCTTGATGGGTTTTGGGATATTTATAATTATTCTCAAAGTTGGCATGTTCATCACTATAATGTGTACAGTATTCTTGCCTGTAAAATCGAAAGGGGTAAGTAGTAGAGAATATTTATGTGTAGTATTGCATTGTCAGATGAGGTCATAATTTTAAGTCCTTGCTCTGCAATCCTTGCTGTATAAGGCTTTGGTTTTACTCCCAGTGAAATGTGTGGCACGGCTGTTGTGGGCTTATGGGGTTATATGGTCAGTCTGTGTATCACTGCTGTAATATCCTGATCAGAAGGAATGTGTTTCCTGTACTCCTCCATCAACTGCTCACAGTGCTCAAAGTAGCAAAAGATAACTTTCTTGCTCTAACTTGTACTAATGCTTGAGTTACATTGATAAAGATGGATTTTAATGCTTTCTGTATGTTCCTGGTAACGTGAATGAAGTGCACAGAACTTACTGTCTTATTCTTTGAAATAGGACCCCAACAGCACAAGCCTCCATTGCCTCAATCTATTCCACATGGAAACAGAACATACAGGATCCTTCAGAAAAAGTTAACGTGGTATGAGGCATTGAGGGAATGCAAACAAAATAGGAGTGATTTAGCAAGCATACACAGTGAATCGCAACAGTTATTCCTAGAAGATATTGTCAAGCGAGATGGCTATCCTCTGTGGCTTGGGTTGTCAATCCATGATGTAAGTATATATCATTGGTGACATCAGTAACAGAGCTTGTAAATAATTTTCTGCACGGGATATGGAATATATTCTGATGCTTTTTTCCAGTTTCTTGAAATCTCTATTCTATGTAGTAAATTACCTACTTTTTCAGCCCTGTGGAACATATGTTAAAGTATATTAAATTTTAGTATATGTAGCCACACTAAGATATTTTTCTAAATCCTTGACATTTTAAAATAATAAAATGGTCCCACATCATTCCTTGCAGCACAAGGAAATGTGGCTTGCAAAGCTACCTTCAGAGGCTCCAGATTTTATTATAGAATCAAATTCCATTAGCAAATGCAATCAGACAAGGCTGTATGGAGCCTGCTTATTCCAGGTCAGGACAGGCTCTCCGAGGCAGTTCAGGAACTGGCTCTCCAGCATGTTATGTATCCCTTCTCCCAGGAGGCACAGCAAGAGGCAGCTGCAGGTCTTCTTCCTCCTCTGCCTGCTTAACCTGGGAGCTGAAAGCCTGTGGCCCTGATCCTGCTCCCCACAGTAATCGCCAGACCTGGTCAGAGTATTTAATCAGCAGGAATACCTCTCTGCAGAGGTCTGTGATTTCTGTGCATACCTTTGCTACCTCTGCCTGCCCTTTGGTTGGAATGGGTCCCTCCGCTTCTCACAACTGACTTCATTGCCATGGGTTTTCAGTGATGTAGCTGAACTAGGAGCTAGCACTGAAACCATTCCTGAGATGCCCAGCTTTACTTACTGAGACCATCTCAACAGTTTAGCAGTTTGCAGCATAACTAATAATGTTCATAGCAAGGAAGGCAGACTGAAACCTAAACAGCAGGATGAAATTAAGATAAGTGTTCCCCATAGAATAAAACAAGGCACACTGCAGGCTTAAACTTACAAACATGCTGCACTTTCTCAGTTCCCACAAATAAACAGGATTTCTATGTTAAGAATTGATTTGAAAAATGCAAACTATGTTGCACATTTATTTAGTATGGATTTAGAAAATGAAGCCACCTGCACTGTAATTTATCACTCTGCAAGCGATAAGTATTGCAACATGACTTACTAATGACTGACAAGATTTAAACCACAACTGTATGCTGTGGTGTAAATTTGTGTGTATTTTCTTTATTTAGGGAAGCAAAGCTAATTTTGAATGGTCAGATGGAAGTGACTTTGACTACTATCCTTGGGAATTAGAAAACTCAAATACTACTGAGAACTGTGTTCTGTTGGATACTAAAGGATCTTGGAACCGTACGAAATGTACAAACATTGCTGAAGGTGCCATTTGCTATAGCCCTCCAAACAGTAAGTGTTACTTTTAATGTTTTGTGTAGTTGTCTTACGTATTCTATCTTTACATGTTGTATTTAGAACTAGAAATGAAGGCTGAAATACCACACGATTCCCTCTTTAAGAAGAGTTGTCTATCAGGAACAATAAAACCCTTTTTAGTACTTAAGGAAGATTAGTTCTCTCCATTCCAGTGGTGAAAATCTAAAAGAGTTCTGCTCACTTTTTTGATCACCTGTGATACGAATATCAAACTGTATGTATCTTTTCTGAATTAAAATCTTTATCAAACGCATACAACAAGCTTCAAAACCCCCTAAAAGGCAAGAAAAAGATGGCTCCAGGCCTTTGGGACTTGTCTTGTGCTTGTTTTCAAATAAATTCATCTATAACGCACAAAGAAGGAATCTAAGCTAATTGAATCATGGTTGTTGGTAGGAGAAGTAGTCCTCCTTAATATTGACTGTCCTGTTACTTCAGAGAGAGACTGTGAACAAACTCCTGCAGCAAAAATAACATCAGTTTCTTTGTCTTTGCAGAGAGACAGTTACAGCCAAAGCAAGCGAGCAAAGGCTCAAGATGCCCGCAGATCAGTGGTACTCTACAATGGATACAGTATAAGGATCATTGTTACGCATTTGACATGGCGTTCTACAATTTTTCAGTATATAATGTGGAAGATGCTAAGAAAGTCTGCAAGAAACTGAGTATGTGTAGACTTTTTATCACATTACAACTTGTAATTAGTCCACTATTCAAAAAGAAATAAAACCCAACAACCAAAAACCTGCACTGGTTATACTTCAACTTTTATGATGCTTTAGTTCAGGAAAAGTAATAGCAATCTTTATCTTTGAGCATCTGATAAAGGTTCTTGATAAAACACTGCAGTGTGCTGACAGATTGTTTGGCACACAGATATCAGCAAGTAAAATGCCAGTAGCCATTGATAGAGGATTCAGAAATTTAAGGCTTATGGTTTGGAGGAAACAATTTTATTTGCATACAATTAACTTTATTATAAATAAAGTTAGCACTGTTAGCAGTGTTTTCTTATTATATCCTTGCTTTAGCTGCTTGCTAGTAGGGAGCTTGCTAACCTATCAAATGGTTCAAAGCATGTACTTTATAAATATTATAAAGACACATAATATCACTAAAACCACCTTAATTTTACATCAAATTAAAGGATATTCTTCTCTGATAAGCTATGTGGGGAATTGTATTGTGGAAGATGATAATAAGCAGTCTTGTGTGCGGAATTTTTAATCACCTTCTTGGCTTAGAAGCTAGTGACTGTCATAACTTTCTTTTATTGAATTATGATGTGAAGTTGAACTCACTATGTGGGATGAAAAGAAAAGGGTAAGTACTCCCAGTCCTGGATGAAGTTTTCTATTGAGTCCTCCCTGACCTGGTAGTTGAAAGAGAGAGTGATCTTTCTCTAAATTAAGCTTCTGGCTTATATTTGCATATACAAAGAATGGGTACACTCTGAGCCCGTCTCTGGTATACCCTTTCCTCCCTCTTACTCTTTAATTGCTTTAACACTGTATATAAAAAACTGATGCACAATAAGGGATCAATTTAGAAATTAACTTAGCAAAATGCTGAACTTTTGTTCAACTATATTTTTGAAAAGGGCTTATTACTTGTACAAGTAGTAATTCTGAATGTGGCATATCTTTTGGTATCTTCCATGTATGTAGTCCACAGCTGCAGTAAGTTTACTCCCATTCTATTCTGTATGACCTTCTTGAATAACCAGTCATCTGAAGCTGCCTTGTGTAACATGCTGTATTTTAGGGAATGGGAGATGATGTCTTTATTCTGCAGGTTACTTCAAACTAATTTAACAAGCCCAGATCAGCAAATCTTTTCCTATATTAATTGTTCCCACAGAAAACTCACTGTACAAGCACCATGAAAAATCTCTAAAATTTCCTCTTCCCATTAGATCCTTCAGCAACCCTTCTGACTATAGTGGATGCAGAGGAAAATGCATTTGTGAGCACACACATAAAGGAAAATGATCTCATCACCAAGAACGTATGGCTTGGCCTAACTCAGATCTCTAAGGGTAAGTAGCAATCATGTATCGTGGTAAATAAAAATACATAAATCCTCAAATAAGAATACAGTTTTGTAGTGTTGATAGCCTACAGTAACTTCAGACTGAGGTTGGAATCCCTTATATAGCATTAGAAAGCCCTTTGGACTTAATTGGAGCTTCAGTCTCTTCCTGTTGCACACTTAAGATAATCAAGAGTCACTGAAATTAATTTTCCCTGATATCATCATTGTTGCCTAATGGTTCAGCTGCAGATGCCTCAAATTATAAAGGTCTGGAGAAGTGTGGCTAAAACTGATGTGTTCATGTTTATTACTTTTAATATACAGGTTAATCAGCCCTGTTTCCTTTAGCAACGGAAAGAAATCAATAGGTTGTGAGTGACACTGTGTACCATTATAGAATGTGTTGGTGATCTAAAGTGAGCAAATTTTTTTCCAACAGATCAGTCCATGAACTGGCTTGACGGCTCATCAGTTAATTATGTCAACTGGGAAAATAAAACTGCAGAAGTCAATGAAAAATGCAGTGTTATCCTGTCTACAACTGGCACATGGTCCAAAGTTGACTGCAGCCGTAGTCAAAGCAGAGTGGTTTGTAAGGCTCCTTTAGGTACGGAAGCATTGATTGTATCAGAAACTTAATTTTATAGTGACCGTATTCAGGATTTTCTTTTTTTTTGTGAGGAAAGTCTGTGTTGGAATAATGAAAGTGCATTCACAAAAGAACCTGTGAAGTACCTCTGCCCTAAGCAAAAGCCATCTGTTGCTGTTTTGCCACAGAACTGCATTCAGGAACAAATTCTCTAGGAATTTACTTCTGGCTCTCACTATCCACTTAGAGGATAAGGGAGAGAACTGAAATTTCCACTTAAAAGTGAGCATAGAGTAGTTGCTATCGCTTCTTACCATGGGGTATCTCATGGGTGAGTCTGTGTAGGTGGGAACAGAAAGGCTTCTGCTTGTAAGAGGTGATGGGGCACTGGAGATTTGTCCTCAACAAGGTCTTTCCAGTCCAAGGGAAGCATAATTCCCTTCCACTCCAAGAGAGTCCAAGATCTCATTAGATTTCTGAACTATACAAACCTTGAGATAAATACAGCATTTACTAATAGGGTTTTTTTGACCTTCAGAGGTCCCTTCTGACCTGAATATGATAAGGAAATTAACAACAGAATCATCGAAAGTAAGATAATAGATGCTGGTTCATATGGGAACCTAACTGCCCATGTGATGAAGGGAAGACTATTACTATGATGAAGCAACTTGCCTTAACTTCAACTAAATGCATGCACTATTAGTGTATAGGTACCTAAGCATCAACCCCATGACCAGATATTATTACCAAAACTCTTAATGAATGACTATTCCTGTTTTGTTCTGTTACAGGTTCTAATCATACTGGGGTGGCTGTAGCATTTGCCCTGCTAATTATCTTAGTCTTCATTGTCGGATTAGTATGGTATCTCTATAAAAAGAAGCGTCTTCACTGGAGTGCCTTCTCTTCAGTACGCTATCAAAGAGGGATGAATGATGATGAAACCGAGGATGTGTTCACAAAAGACAGCTATTGAGAAACTGTTCCTTCTGGGCAATTTAGCATGAACTTCACTGTGTGAAGCCATAAGGAAAGAACTATTGATGTTTTATTACTTCTTTTTGGAAAAGTAATAAGGTTATTAATGGGAGCTAAATTTTATTCTTTTATACAAGTGCAATTTTTATTCAAGTCAATGGTAATTATTTACATTTGGCCTCAGCCATTTAAGGTGCAAGGTTTCTAGAGTTCTGTGATATTTTTAAATTTACAGTATTTTTTCTCTTTACTGGAAAGAATTTTTAATGGAATACTTAATGCCAACAGTACTTTATACAATATCACTTTAATGAAAGCACTTAAAATTGCTACATGAATTCTGTAACTTTGTACAATTATCCATCGATAACTTCATGCCAAATGATGTACCATTTTGATATGCTATAAGAGTTTTGCTGCTAGCGTTGGGTTACCATGTAGAAGCAACTTTTGTAATAAGCAGTTACAGATTTTGATACAGCGAGGGAAAAGAGAGTTAACAAACAACTAAATATTCCTTTCCATCCAACTAGAATTTAAATTTTCTTGTTACAGTGGAGAAAGATTGCATTATGACTTTTTTTTTCCCCAGAAAGACACACAAAATAAAGTATTTTATAGTGATGAGAAAAGAATCTTCCTTAGAATATAGAATATACATTTTGAATAAAGAGTTATAGGGAATACCTTGTGCTAAAGCCATGCCATCTTGGAGTAAATTAAATAAACATAAAATATTTGAAGCCTGAGACTGTGGCAGCCAGCAGATCACTGTTCTTACTCGCTGAAGGTGGTAGTGGGGCTAAGAAAAATACTCATTAAGGGCTAACTGCAAACACAAGCAGAACTCAAGATACAGTAAAAGCCTTAGCCCTTTAAAAGCAAAGGCATGAATATTGTGTTTTATCCTGTGACATAACTGCTTTTTAAGTAAATGTTCAGTTTCTTTTCACAAAGTTTTGAAAGCAGAAATAGCAGGAATGTTTGCAGTGAAAATCAGTATCTGGAGCTAAAGCATTAATTGAATAAGAGTAAAAAATCTGCACTTGGAGTAGTATTTAGATAAAAACATACCACATCTATCTTACTACTCTGAAATTACACTTCAGTGATTCTCTTGTAGAACAAAACAGAGAAAACATGCTCCATTTTATGATGTGTTGCAGTGTGACACCCAAGGACAGGAGTGTTGCAGTGACAGTGTTCCTTGTTCCATAACAGGATCCTCCTGGCATTTACTTCCCCTAGTACTAAGATTAAATGCCCAACTTTATAGGTGAAATATGTCATTTGTCCAAGAAACAAGATGAAGATATAACTAAGGGAAGAGTGAGAAAGAATGTTTGGTAAATAAACTTGTGTACATAAATGCTAAAAATACTTGAGTATTTTACATAAAACATAAACTTGATTTTTGTATGTGATGTGTCACTGTGGCCTTTTCTATGCACTCCAAAGAAAGCTATAAAGGGAAAAAGGGAAGACAGAATTGTATATGTTAATTACTCTAATGATTTGATCAATTAATGATTGAAAAAGTCTTTAGAGTTTTTTTAATGCATAATACGAAGAACAGGTGCATTTTATGAAGGAGAATATGTAAAAGACAAGATCCATTCCCCATGTAACAGTGGTATGATACGGTAAATAGAAACACATTTGGTCTGATGTGCTGAGAAAAGTACTACTGATTTCTCTGAAGCAACGGTGCAAGGTCATGATGTTCAACTGCCTTTTTCCCCCCCCTGCAGTTTACTTACATTGACAGCACTTTTCTTTGTTCCTGTTTGCACTATTTTGATAAGCAAGTGTTTATCATTTGTATTGAGAAATAGAGAATTTCTTGTAGCCTGTTAAAACAGCAGCCTGAAGGGGCACAGTAAAGGAACCATTGTGTTAGTTTGCTGATCAAAGAAGTAAGCACTTTTGTTGTTTATTTGGTACTTTGGGCACAATTGTGGACATTTTCTTTCTTGAGGTAACCTTGTAGAAAAAAGTAGTTATGATGCTAGTTACTATGTAATGAAAACAACCCTCACCCCCCTCCTTATACTTACTCTGGTAAGAGAAGTGTTTGAGACTTAACAAAGCCTGGTTCCTGTCATCTTCTGTTTTAGCTTATATGCCTAAGTGCTTTGTCAAATGACTTCTAACTTAATGGACTAAAAAAAAAAGTGTTGGTTATTGTCCTTTGCTAACAGTAGTAATTGGGGAAAACTACTTACAAATTGTCATGTGACATTTACTAGTTTTATAGCTGTTTATACTTCGAGCATTTTTAGGTTGAAATTGGAAATAGAAAATGGAAATCAGTAAAATCCTAATTCTCCAACACACATGAATATATACTTTTTATAAAAAAAAATGTATATTTTATTCTTATGAATGATGTAAATAATTTTTTAAGGTCCATTGTTTGTTTCATCATAGCTAAGTTGTCTAATCACTGGTAATTGTTGTTTGAGTAAGCACAACTGCCTTAGTGCAGGTGAATAACCCACTTTATTTGAAATACACAGACAGATTATTTAGCAATATTGTTATTGAAAGAATAAAGTTAAATAAAACACTAAACTGCTTACACTGGTTTTATTTCTGTGGAAGCAGTTATCAGAGCAAAGGTACAGCTCATTAATCACTGGATAAAAAAACACATAGCACAGGGGATGTGATCACAATTAAAGCAGATAAGTGTTCCCAAAGAAAACTTTAGAGGTAATAAAAACCTTTGATGTATAAAAAGAATGCCAATAACTTTCTTTTTGCAGTTGAAAGCATATTTTATCATGGAACATGGTTATACTTAGCTTTTATCAAGCTGCTGCTGGGTTTAAAAAGAAAGAAAACGTTCCTTGGTGCCTTTTTTTTAAATCAGGGTGTAGTTCATTAGCACTTCGTTGCCCATATTAATTCCAAAGCAGTTTATATGGGCTCCTAACATAACTCCTCGTAAAATATGGGCAAAGTTAAATTACTTCCACCATGTAACGTTTGCAATTAAAGCACGAGATGTATTCATTTTAAGTGTCATCTGAACTCTGAATTCCAGGTCTCCAAAATCTGTGATGCTGGTCAAAGGGCAGTGTTATTTCTAGCTACAGTAATGGCCTGGTGTGCTTGCTGGGAGAAACATCCTATTGTGCAGGACGACGAACAAGATCATTGCTTCAGAAATGTTAATCTGAAAACTGAAGATGCTGAGCAGGGAAATAGGAACACAGAAATGAAGTGTTTTTCGCAGATGCCAGAGCAGCCGAGTCGGGAAGACATCCTAAATTTCCTGTACCTCAGACACTCAGAGGCTGTCTGCTGGACTGTGATATCTCTAAACAAAAAACTTACAGCTTCAGGTAAATGTACAAATGTTTTTGCACGCTTACAACTTTGGTGTGTGACTCTCTCACTGGCCTCCCTCTTGTTAGGGCGGAGCTCACCCCTGTGGGAATGTGCTCCTCCCACAGCAAGCGGAGCAGCATGGGTTCTGGTTCCTCTTCCTGAGTTTTGCTCAGTCTCTGAAGACTCTGAAGTCATGGAGAGGTTAATCCACATCTGCCACTAGACCAGTCAGCATTTTTATTTTAACACTGTTTCTGCATCAATAACTTAACTGACAGAGAAATCAACCACAAGTGCTTATGCGTGGTGAGCACTGTTTGGGCCCAATGCATTTGTCGTATTTCTTGTAATTTTTTTCCTTTAAACCAAATGCACCATCTGCTCATTGCTCTGGACATATGTTGTACATCCAAACGTTTTTGAAAGGAAGAAGTAAATCACATGGCCTGTCAGTGATATTTTTTGGTGTGGCTGCAAACAAACAAAGACCAAACATTACAATTTTTGTTGCAAACAGAATTACAATTTGGACCCTTTATGCATCTGCTGTTGGGGTGTGTATGGAGCACAGTGGGATATGTAACACCCGGGTTCATAAAAGTTAGTCAAATTCATTCTGTTGTCAACAAGTACTTAAAGTTCTTATTGACCAAATTGAACAGACTTTGCACAGTTTTAAAGCGAGAGCTATGAGCAATATTAAAGAACTAAGCTTAGGAAAAACAGGAGATTAGCTACTGAAGAGAAAAATTCAATTGGCACTCTAATGGACCTTTCCCATTTAGTTCTGAAGAGTTTTAAGTTGAGAATTGACAAAGTACTAGAAAAGGTAATTTTCTGTTGATAGCAAATTAACTTTCAAATGGTGCATAGTATAAATGCCATTATAAAATGCTGTTATCTTGGTTTTATTCCTTTATGGTATTTTCACACTGAAAACTTCTGTGCACGCTATCATAATATCTGCCAGTAACTAAGATTTTTAACAGATTTGAGGGGGTAGGGGAGGATACCAGATGAGGCTTTTATTGTGATTACACAGTAATGCAACACAGACTGTAAGTCCTTCTGGATTTCTATTTGCCAATGCAGGAGGGACTATAATTAAAAACAGAACAACAGTTGATTGTTAGCTTTGCTCCTTTTCAGCATAAATAGAATAATTTACTCCAAGGTGGCTTTAAGAAAGTGGAATTTCAGTGATACAAAATATTTATTGCAAAATGTACTTTCTTCATTATGCTGGCCCCTTATGTGCACATTTTTTGTTAGAAGAAATGAGAACAAAGATCTTTTTTTGCCCACTGTATCTCAGAACACTTATATGGATAGAAAGAGTACTACTACTTTCTATAAAACTTATTTTTTCAAATATTATGTGTTATAGTTCCCCTTTAATGGATAATTATATAAAAGTGTGGTGCTTATACTTCATAAAAAAGACCAAGCCTTGTATGCATATTCAAATTAAACTTACAAAGTAGTTGGTTGAGATGATTTCACAAATATGCATGATTGAATGTCATCCCCATTAGCAACCAAACTGCTTTCTGTTCACTGAAATGTCTTTATTTTCATAAACGTGATCTGGGTATTTAAAGAGCATCTTGTGTCAGCTGAGTGTGAATTATACATGTATGTGGATAATAGGAGGGTGCATTTACCCAGGGCTTGGATTGTGAGCTGCTTTGAGGAAAATGGCTGCTGTGTTCCTGAAGCTTCCATCTTGTGTTGTCCCCTGCTTTGTACCTGTTTGATCTCATACCAGCTTTGCAGCACTGACGATTAAGCCACCAAATGATGAACGTGCTACCACAGACACCAGAGCCAACGAGGCAGCCTTACACCTGCGCAAGCTGCTGGGAAAGAAGAGCAGAGAGCAGCACTTCCCAAAGAGCCGCAGCCAGCCGAGTGCAGCCACAAGCCTGAAAGGCGTGAGATGAGCACTGACAACAGCCCCACAACACCGGCACAGGGTGCTGGGAAAGGACCAGAACACCAGAGTGGGCAGCCAGAACATCCTGTGACACCAGAACACCACAGCCCTGACAGGGGTGAGTCTGTTCCCCTCCTTTGTTTGCAATAAACCTACGGCAGTCAGGAGCTCTCTTGAGCCCAGCCCAAGCACTCGAAGCACAACAAGGAGTTTGCTGTGGGCAACAGCCAACACTCCCCTCTTCCAGCCCCAGGGAACTCACTGCACACCTGCCCTCCTTCAACCAGAGCTTCTCCTACCACACAGATTCAGTGCCTTTATACCCCACACCAGCCTCACCTTGCAGCACCAGCTCTGCTGCTGAGTGCTTAATCACAAGCCTTCCTCTGCACCCCTTTGCTCACTGAGGATGATTTACTAAGACTCAGCCATCCCAGGAGAGCTGGAAGGAGAAGACTCCTGGTTTAAACACCGCTGTGCCCATGGGCACACCCTGACAAGGCACAACCAGGGACATCTGAATTGCCTTCACTTTGCCTTACGCTGCAGCAGGAGAAAGAAGAGACAGGAAAGTTGTGCCTATGAACGTGTGTGCTGCATTAGTGGGCTTGCAAAAACTCTGCCTAATGCCTAACCCATTACAGAACCAGTTGAGTTTATACTGACAGGCAGTCACTACTTCATTAAGAATCACTTTAGGATTTACAGATGTTTGCTTTTACAGGAAAGTGTTTGTATGGGTAATCCTGAGCCTTCACAGCATTTTGAGGAAGGCCTGAGGCACTGCTGCACTGGGGGATGGTGTCTGAGGGCTGCGGGAGGCCACAGCCTGTCCCTGGGTGCAGTGTGGCAGGAGGGGGAGCTGGGCTCCCCACCAGCCAGCTGTATTCTGCAGCTGGCCAGGCTGCCCGAGCCATGAGGCAGCAGGTGCAGGGCATGGCTGGCAAAGGCCAGGAATTACCCAACATAATGTATTTGCTTTTGGTTGCATCCAGACCTAAACACTGGTGCAGAGTCCAGGTGCAGCATGAGATGAAGTCCCAGGCTGGGGTTGAAAAGGCTGGGCAGTGTGCAACCTGCCTGAAGAGCAGCAGGGAACACGCAGGTAGAGTTAGGCGAATTTTACTGGCACTCGAGTTCTCTGCAATCACCTCTGTAGTGTCAGTGGCACGTGGCCAAAGTGTATATCCAGCTGTAGCACTAGGAATCTCTGGGATAAAATGTGGACAAGAGTTTAGCAAATTTGCAATCCACAGATTTAGGAGTTCAGATTTTACAGTGGGGCTGGCATTCATCTGTGAGAGATTTGCTTAAATGCCCAAGGGGAGCATTTAATTTTGAAGTTAGTGCAGAGAGTAATGATACAACATAGAGCCCACATAGGGAAAGGCTGTGTGTTTTACAACAAGGTGTATACAAACAGTTGAAGTTTACAGTCAAACTGGTTTAATAGGTAATGTGCTCTGTGTATCACTTACCTGGAGCTGCTGTGATTCTGTGTATAAACCATTTCATGTTTACTGTGTAGGTACTAATTATAATTGTACCCTGTTCCAAAGCCTAACTCTAACACCCATTGCATGAAACAGTGTCATATAAAATAAGTGTTAGGACATGCAAACTTGAATTAACTATTAGAGAGATACTGGAGTGGAGGCCAGAAGGGACTGCACATCACACTGACAGGGTGATAAAACTGAACTAGAAAGGGAGTGAGACAATGCTGAGTCAGTCATCGCCTTGGGTGGACATTCACTGCAACAGATTTGTGCATGTTGTCATGCTGCACCTGCAGCACTGCATATTTGTTGTCATGATAGTGATGTATTAGATGAAGCAAGTGGAGTTCAAAACTCAGCAGCTACAAAGAAGGGAGACTGACTAGCTAGCTCCTGCTTTAATCCATGGCAATAAGGGTTGGCTTCTGTTAGCCACCAAGAAAAAATTTCCACTTCAGTTAATGGCAGCCCAGCAGGCTGTGAGTGGAGGATACACACCATGCCAGCCCCTGATGTGACTGAGAGGTGCTTTATCATGAGGGCTGGCTAGTTGGGAGAGGCGTAGGCCAAGCAGCCTGCGTTTGGCTTTGAGAGCCTCCTCCATCCAAACAAGCAATAGTGGCCGGTGTGTGACTTGAGGCTTCCGAAGCAGAAAGGAGGCAGAGATGGGGTGTTTTTGGAAGTATGCAGAAAGGAATGTAACAGCTGGGGAAAGAAAAGCAACTGCTTAAGTAAGCAGAAGCAGTTCCAGGCTCAAAGACCTGGAAAGACTATGCAAGGTGATAGGGATGGAGAAACTAAAAATCTGTAACAGTTGAAGATGAAATTGCATAGACTCATCTCCAGGGTCCCAAGGGTGTCAGAGCATCTGACCAAGGGATAGATGAGAGCGTATGAACAGTGATTATGCATCACTGCTTGGCATCCATACCCATGTGTGGATTGAGGGAACTTTTGCCTGCTAGAGGACAGTCTGTCTGCGTCACTGACAGCTCAGCTGCCCCCGCCCAGATTCACCACTCAGTGACACGTGCTCTGAGGTGAACACCATGTCTGGGCCATGCTACTGTGTGAGAAGCGCAGAAGTGATTTTCTGTTCTTAGTGCTTTTGAAGGTGCTGAAGAGCAGGGATGGAGCCGATCCTGCAGCCTGGCCTTTGGAGACGATGCCATGCTTTCACCAGTGACTCTCAGAACCCGTCCCTTGAACTCGTGTGGGACATCTCCCATTGACCAGCGGTGTGACTCAGACCCAGAGTGAGAGGCAGCAGCTGGAAACAACCCTTCCCCATTGTAGTGCCATTTTCTATAACGTACCACAAAGGTAAAATCTGCTTCCGAGAGGAAGGGCTGTTGTCTCCTCACGCCGATGATGCCTACTTTTCACTTACAAGATCTGAATGTTAGATCTCTGAGTAAATGTCTTAACATAAGCACACAATGCCTGTGAGTGAATACAGCCTGTGCAATCCAATAATTTATTAAACTTTCATCTTGTAAAGCCAGTTACAAATTAAAAAAAAGACAGCAGAAGGAATTCTGTAATAGAAATGAGCAAAATTACAACAAATTCTAATGGGCGTTACATTTCCAAGTGGGTTCAAGCTGCCTGCAGCAACCCAAGAGCCAGAACACAGAGCTAGTGCAGAGTTAGGTCAGGGATAATCAAGGTTATTCTGATACATGAAAGATCTTGTCAGTGCTCAGACCAATGCAAAGTGTTGCTTCTCAGGTTGCCTCTGCATTCCTGTTCTCTCTCGTGACCTGGTCATCTTCTTATTCTTCGTGACAAAAAGGGGATGTTTGTAGGATCTTTCAGTAAAGCTATTTAAGGCAAAACTCCAGTTGAACGTATGATACACAGCAGTGGCTACCCTCTCAGGCTGGTGGTGTGGCAGGTGGACAATGTTTGCACATGCTGCAGCGCAGTGGAAATGAGAGAGAAGCATGGATTATGTACAGTGTTTTTTCTTGTACTGTCAACCTCAGAACTACAGTGTTCTGCAACACAGTATTAGTGTCATGGCACAATTTGATGATGAATTGGAATGGAACCTGTTGTACACTGACTCCTAGTTTTCTCTTCTATGAACTTTCTATTTTATAGCTGATGGGCCTGAGCTGCCACTTCTTCAGAAATGGAGACACCTGATTTTAAACGTGGGACAAGGCCCACATTACATACAGCTCTTCAGTTTCATTCAGAAACTTTGCATTCTGGGATCCCAAGACTAGATAAGGGTGATAGCAAATGGCTAGCCACCAGGTTTCTTGAGTGCTAGTGCAACTAATTTATGATGTGACTGAGTATTGTTTTAAACAATGAAATCAAGTTTGTGAAGTCAAGAGACTGAAGATGACCATCATCTCTCACTGAGAAGAAAAAATAATTCTGCTTCTTCAAATTGCAAGTAGCTATAAAAACCTCCAAGAAGCAGTTGTTTTGGCAAAACAGCATTGTTTTCAAGTGTTGCTGATGACTAGGGACCTAGAGAAGACTGCAAGAGGATTTAGGGATTCAGGGATGGAAGCAGTTCCAATTAATTTGGAGGAGGATGAAGTGTTTGGCATCTGCTTACAGTAGGACAGAGGAAGTGAAATTCTTGCCTCAACTTATCTAGGCACCTCTTCACTCGGTAGGAAACAGTTACTTAAAACTGAAGTTCAGGGATCCCAGTCATCCCAAAATCCCATACAGAGAAGGATGGAACTTAATGCAGCAGGCTGCTCACCATAAAGACCCTTGACCTCCATCTAAAACCTGGAGTTTGTGAAGAGCAGCTCTTCTGGAAATCCAACTAAATCAATCTCACCTCCTGGACTGTACAAGGGAAAGGCAGTCATTAATTTTTAGGCAACAGGTGCTGCTTGGAATGTACCTGGAATGGCACCTGATGATGTATTTCAGTGGTGCTAGTCCCAAAGATTTTCTCCTATGTTGGAGTATTTAGAAGTTTAACTTAAAGTGCTGCTTTTTACAGTCATGTACCTGTGAACTTCTATTGAAAGGTAAAGCATCATCTTGGGTGTTTTTGTTTGTTTAATGCTCTCTCATGTAGGGTTTGACCTCTTAGTTGGACCACTTGGCTTCAATCACACAAAGGCATTTTCTGTTAAGACCAGATCAGATCATTAGTATATCCTGAGAAAAAACCCAGTGACTTGTATTTTAGAATTGCTTGCCAAATAAATAAAAAACAAATATTCCTTTAGCAAACCATGCTGCGATCCCATAATCCCAGATGTTTACATGTTGGAAATTCATAAGTAAGCTTAAGTCTGTCTCCTGTAGCGCAGAAATGATTCTTGTGAATTTTTCTGCCAGTATGACAGATAATGGTGAAAGCAGCAGAGAGGACACGCAGGAGGAGGATGCTTCTGACTTTGCTTCTTTAAGGTACATTGTTCATCAAACAAGCAAGGGGAAAACAGGTTTTGGGCCATTAATGTTTAACAACAGTTGTTACTGTTTAATGTCTTTGGGCAGAGGTGCAAATCCTATGGTACTGTAGATGTCACTTCAGTTTTTTAATACAGTAGTCAGTCAAGTGGGGTTCTTAAAAAAGCATCTTTGCTACACTTGTGCTGGCAAGTTGCAAATACCAATCACTAAACAATTGCCTCTCTCCTGTGGCAGTTCATTCGTATCACCTAGTCCAGATGCTAGCATGACTGTCCACACTGGTGGCTGATTTGACACTGCAGCGTTTCTTCACTATCATGTTGATGTATGCTTTCATGATCTTTATTATCTCGCCCACCTAGAGAGAGAACACAATAACAGAGGATAAGCACATAAAAAACCTAATTCCATTGAGGCATGCCAGACAGTTTGCAAAAAAAGATTCCCCTTGTCCAACATCACAGCACTAAAAAATTTTGCATATAATACTAAATGTGAATATGACAGTAAGGAAAGAAATCCTAGGCAAGTTTTTGCTCTACTTAGCAGCACTGAAAAAGCTTGTAGCTCAAAGAAAAGCAACTTTGATGCTACTTAACTTTTTTTGTTAGTTTGTGAACTCTCCATTCATATACTGGAAGGGAATGAAAAAAACAAGCACACTCGTAACCACCCAAAATTGGAAATTCCCAGTGCACTGGAAGACCATTCAACCTCCTTCACTTTCTAACCAGCATATTTTTTTTCCTGTTTATTCCTTACACTCCATTTTTTTTTCTTGGCTCTCCAGTTCATTCAGCAAAAGTTCTTGCATATAAACTTGTCTAGTCCTTGGAAATTACAGCATTACTGAACTGCTAGTAAAACTGCACACACAAGTCTTGTCCTTTCACATACCTGGGATGTTTCAAAGAACATTTCTCTCTCATCCACTGTAATTTTGAAGGTGTTAGGCTGTGGTGCTCCAAAGAAAACGATGTGCTCGTACTGGAAAGTTTCTAGTGGTTTAGGATCCCCTCGTTTGTAGACAGACACATTCTCTGTGCTGACTCCAAGCCAAAGATCATTTGGAAATCCACCCTCCTTGCACTGCAGAAAGAGGAACATGAAATTTAGCATAAATGCAGTGGAGGAACAAATCATCTTTGATTCAAGGAAAAGTCCTCCATTTCTAGATCCTATAGGACACTTCAACTCTTCACCCCAATAGAAAAAATAGAATGTCTGCAAGAGGAATCTCGTAGGCAGTCCTGCTGCAAAGATTTAGAAGTGGCATGGCTGTGAGTCAAACACTAGTTGAGTACTAAATAATGGTAATACCTAACAGCTCTCATCAGATGTTAAAGTGATTTAGGAAGTCAATATTCCACTTATTTTACAGATACTATAGTGACTGCAAGCAGCTTCCCAGGGTAATCCATCTAGGCAGCAACAAAACTGATCAAACTGGAACTGTGGATTCCTACTCTAGCAGGCTAAGTGCAGTGGTCTAAGTGACCCAGTCTCAGCAGTTCCTGTTGTACTGCTGCAGAACAGGATTGCACTTTTTGCCATGAAGGAAAATAGTTTAATTTTATTACTAGCCACCACCTTAAGCCCAAAGAAAACCTTCCAAAATTCTACCGCTCTTCTAATGAAGTAGGAATCCACTACCTCCCTCCATTTACCAAGACACACCAGCTTGCTTGCTCTGTGCTCTCTGCATCACACCTCTTTGGGGGTGTGGTACTGCAGGCTTATCCTAAGCTAAGGCAAAATGCAGCCCGTTCCTGAAATGTCCTTCTGCTCCTGAGCAATGTAATACACACAGCTGTATCTGTTCTCCAGACTGATCCCTCTTCTTGGCAGCAGTTACATGAGTTTATACATCACTCACCTCAACATCAAAGAGGGTTGACCCGTAACCTGGCCACTCCTTTACAATTGACATGTATTTCACCATGGCCTGATGCTGAGAGAGTCCCTGCAGCTTGGTCCACTTTTGTGCTATGCTTGCCCGAGCAGCTGAAAGCTCCTCCTTTACCCACATCTCCATCATCTGCTCTTCTTCTACCTTCTGCTTCTTTACAGAGCCTGTCTTGAAGCTACGTTTCAATGTCCCTTCAAGGAAGCTCGTCCGTCTCCTCTCCAGAGTATGACTGGTAGTCCCGCTGCTCTTTGTTGAGTGTAGTATTTTGGATTTTAGTCTGTTAACTGGGTAGATTCCATCAAGGGTCCAACTTATTTTAGAATAATCTCCATGAAGATACTGCAGCCGTAGAGCTGCTAAGCGCTGCAGAGTGTCCTCTGGTGCAGGAAAATGACCATCTATGAGGCTTTCATGGGCCTACAAAGAAAGACAAAAATCCCCCAAACTCATTAGAAAGAAGCAGCACACTATATTCACTGGTGGGTCTGTGTACAGAGTCCTATGGCATCTGCCCATCCCACAAGTAAAGCCTATCCTACCCGGAAAGACATAATTCAGGAAATCAGAGCAGACATTATAATACAGCTGGTTGATGTGGGGGGAACACCTCTTTCTGCAAGCCTGGACAGGATGGAGATCTCTGAGGGGCTCCTATCCTGTACTGGAAGTCTTACAATGAGGACTTTTTAGGTCTGTAACAGATCTGAAGGACTGTAATTTGTTTTGTGCTGTACCAGCTACAGGTCATGTGTGGAAGATTGTCATAGAATGATAGAATGGTCTGGGCTGGAAGGGAACTTAAAGATCACCTAGTTCCAACCACCTGCCATGGGCAGGGACACCTTCCACTAGCCCAGGTTGCTCCAAGCCCCGTCCAACCTGGCCTTGAACACTGCCAGGGTGGGGCCATTCACAGCTTCGCTGGGCAACCTGTGCCAGTGTCTCACCACCCTCAGAGTAAAAAATTTCTTCCTAGTATCTCATCTAAGTCCACCCTCTGTCAGTTTAAAACTGTTACCCCTCACTACACCCCCCGTTAAAAGAGTCCCTCCCCATCTTTCCTGTAGCCCCCTTTAAGTACTGGAAGGCTGCTATAAGGTCTCCCCAGACCCTTCTCTTCTCCAGGCTGAACAACCCCAACTCTCTCAGCCTGTCCTCACAGGGGAGGTGCTCCGGCCCCTGATTGTATTTGTGGCCTCCTCTGCACCCACTTGAGCAGGTCCGTGTCCTTCTTATACTGGTGACCCCAGAGCTGGACACAGTGCTCCAGGTAGGGCCTCAAGAGAGCAGAGCAGAGGGGGAGAATCACCTCCCTTGACCTGGCAGGTGATTCTCAACACCAGAGAGTCAGATATAATAAACTCAAGATGTTTAACCTCAGTCTTATTGTACAACAGCACCTCCCAACTCTTCCTCTTTCACCTGATGTCTCCCCCAATCTTCTTGCTTCCTCTTTTTGCTTCCCTGTGCCTGTTTTTCTGTGAAATGTATTTATGGGGATTTTTTGCTACATCCATTGAATGTCTGGATAACATCTACTCTCCTACTGTTAGCCTCTCTTCCACCATCTGTTGCTATTGAAAGCTATGTAGACTGAAAGCCTTGTCAACAGGGAGTTTGGTACAACCAAGTTTCCTCAGAGTAAGATGATGTCTTGCTCCTGACTGTTTCCTGAGCATTCTGTAGTTAACAATACTTAATCTTCATGAAAGCTCTCTTAGGGAACCATTGTCTTTTGATGTACACGCCCTTCATTTGACTAGCAGTGGGTTTCAGTCTTTGTGACACTGACCTCCTTTAACACATATTAATTAATTAATTTTCAACAGCTATAATTTTCTGAGGCAAGATCAAAGTGTTCATTAGAAGTAATAAAGATGGGACGAATCACACAGCTGGGTACTCCAGGCAGTTTATTTTTGCATCCCTAATTGCAAGGTTATTTCATACCAGTGTGATCTCTGGCCCAACCAGCATCATTGTGCTATGGAGTATAGTGATTTTAAAAAAGGTTACTCAGCAGATAAATATTGTCAGCTGCATTATCTTTTCCTTTTTCTGTGGTGCTCTTCTAGTGTCTCTCTGTTAATCAAAAGAAATTGCCCAAAAGATAGGGTTTTTTTCAGTCAAATCCTGTAACGCCCCAAAGACGTTCTTGTAAGCTGATAACGCAGATAGCTAGATTTTCCAGTTTTCTTTACACCTATGTTCTGCAAGCAGCTACTTTTAATGATTCTTCTTGAATGGTTATCCAAATTTCTGTATCATTTAAAGGCATTTTATTACCATTGCTCTTCCAGTTTTTTGAAGCCCTTGTTCATTTTTCTTGCTTTTGTTCTAATACTCTGATTCTCTAGAGAACTTTGCAGTATATGCTTGGTACATTCCAGGCAAAAATCCAACACACTAAATTCTTCTGTTCCAACCAGAATTCCCAATTGTAATGCAAAGGTAAGACAGTTTTCTGTATACTCTTGTGTGCTTCTGCCAAAATCATTCTCCAAGAGTGGGATTACCTGTTCAAACATGAAGGCAAATTCCACCCCATCTTTGGGAACATTCTCAATATCCAAGAAGCAATAAAGCTTAAAATACAGCTGCCACTGTCCTTCCTCTTCTTCATCTTCAGAGCCAGCAAGTCTGTAAGATAAGAAAGAGAATGAGAGGGGAAAAAAAAAAATTAACCAGAAGCACCACAGTGCTGGGATGTCCACAGTGCAGCTCACAATATGAAGGTTCCCTTGGATTTCTGAAACAGAGGACATACAGAACTACTTCATTTACCAGGACAATCACAGTGCAGCAGACTTTTCTGGTAACTTTCATTTTTTCTTCTGACTCACACAAAATTTTGATTCAGAAGAACCCAAAGTTTTTATCAGATAGACTTGATCAGAAAATCAGATCAACGGTTCTAGATAAATGCCAAGAGTTGGAGGCAGGACATAAAGTATTTCCCATTTTCAAGATACTGTTTCCATGCAATCTTGTGTCTGTGAAAATCATCAGCCTTGCCACCATTTGGAACTGTTTTATTTTTGTTTTTAGAACAGATATAAAATAGACAATGGCACTGCCAGCTTCTTTCACAATTTATTGCTTTCTTTCTAAGTCTGGCCACAAAATCACAGTTGACAGTAAGAAATTGAAGCTATATTTCTATGCCCAAATCTTTGCTCTCTCTTCTGATGTAGCTATTATGATGTAAATTGACTCCGATAAAGGCACTACTAATTTTGTCCTGACAAGCCTGATAAAGAATGCTTCTTTGTCACCAAAATAGTTGTGAATGTGGTTTTCTACACAGTGAGAAAGAGCACTTGAAGCTTACCAAAGGGAAGTTCAAGCCAGAGTGAACTGTTAAATCACTGCAGCTGCTTTGGATAAAACTACCTGACTGTACTATCACTTAACCCAGTGTTACATCCACTAGGAGTTAGTTTTATGAAACATTCTTCTACCTCTCAAACTTGGCCAAGATATCAGCCACAATCACCCGACTCTCAACAGCACGGTCCACCTGCTGATTATGTTCGAAGAGTGCAAACATATTACGGCTGTCCTCCATTGCTAAACCTCGGATCAGCTTTTCAACCACCTGCAAAATCAGAGAGAGACAGATCACAGAGTGGGTACTACACACACTTTAACAATGAAGAATCAGTACCTCTTCAGGACACTCATCATTTCATAGACCTCCATCACATTTCTTTAATCTAAAAATAACTAAAGAGAGAAATTTGATCATCCTTGCTGTTTTTCTCTGAACCGTTTCAATCTTCACTACCCTGTTGAAGAGCCAGGAATTAGAACTCTGCACAAGATACAAACACATAATGGATTTAAATGATAATATTCTCGGCAGCTCTAGTAACAATTCCACTCTTTACTATTATTTTTACCTCCGTTTAGCACTAATGTTTTCACAGACATGCCTACTATAACCTGGAATCTTTCTTCTGACCCGCTAACAATTAAGTTACTGGTAGAATATCCCTTCCAGAAGAATTACATTATGAACTGGAATTTCAACATGTCCAGAAAACTGTGTTTAGCAAGTCTTCAGAATTATTACCTTTCCAATGGGCAGAACACCTAAAGTGTTTAGATTCTGCAACACGATTGCCAAGTGATATTCTACAGTCCAAAAATAGGCCTTGCATAATTCTGAACCTGCAGAATAAACTGTTTTTTCCCTACAGACTTTGTGGATACAGCAAAAAAATTTTAATTAAGAAAAAAACAATGAGAAATTGGAGATGAATGGGAAAAAGGCGTCCCTTCAACAGACCCAGTATTGTGACATGAACATGTGCTTACATCTGGTTAATGCTACTAATACATTACCTCCCCAGCGCTTGTGTGAGAATTGATGGTTATTTTACAGGAGCCACCGCCATGGCAGTACACTGTCGTGGTCATTTCTTCACGGGTGAGAAGAGCCTGTATTTCATCCTGCGAGGGCACAAACTCCCTTGTCTTTGTTCTCTTCAGGGAGTCACTTATGAATTGTGCATACCTGTCTATTTCTGAGCCTGGAAAGAGATCTTTTACCCTAATTGTAAAGAGGAGCAAAAAAACCCATTACACAGTGAACCAGAAAGCATGCACATTACCATATAACTTGGGACTACTATGTAGAGAGATCTGTAGAGACAGGGATGTCAAGTGTAACCAGAGGAAGAACGAACCCACTTTTCTAAACCATACAACCTCTTTTTACTAGTAATTCCAAAGTCACTTCAGTGGCATTTCTCAGCCATGTATGAAATAAGTTTAGGAGTTTAGTACCATCTGAAGATTGACTACCTCAATTTACAAAATTGAGATTAAAACCAATAAAATCAAGTGTAACCTTTTTTTTTTTTTTCATTTATTCTTAATTGCTTTTTAATTTGCTGGCTGTGCTTGAGTCACTTTTACAGTATTTTTCAGAATCGGGAAGACAGAAAGTAGATGTTTGTACATGATTCTCTTCCCTCCAAGGTAAGCCGTTCTAAGTACAATATTTTCTGCAACTCCAGTGATAAAAACATGAAATAGCAACATGGGAGTATTCTTCAGCATATCTTAGAACCAGGCCCTGGATGTAGGTATTTGGTGTATTGGCACAAATTTTAGATCAGTCTTTCCTAGCTTGGAAGGAATCAAATAGATTTTATTGACCTTTCTCACCATTAATGAACAGAGTGAGGCTACATGGCTGCAGCTCAGCCCCAATGCAGACTGCTTTGAAAAGCTGCATTAGATGCTGAAGATGAATTGGGAAGAAATGTGAATGATTTAGTTCATGAAAATTGGAGGTTAAAGCAAATTAGAAATGCAAATTGTGACCATTATGTGCTTAGTTAAGCAAATACTGAAAAATTATAAATTTGATTTACAGTATATCTACTACTCCACAGTACACGTTTTGCCTGTGGCAGCTGCAAGGTAGTAGATATTTCAATGTATATGAAAGTACGGTCCTCACCTTTCCTGCAGGCTGAGAATGTTTATAGGGACATTAGTAAGCAGCAGGTCATTAGCAGTAAATCCACTTTAACACAGTCTCACGGTATTCTGTTTGGGTAGCCTTACTTTCCACATCCTTTCGACACAACAGGTGGGTGGCAAGGGGGGAGTTTGAATACAACAGAACAACTGGTAGCAAGAATTGTGCACAAAGGTAGAAGGCTGCAACACCACAGGAAGATGTTTGTACAGGAGGAGGGCCAGACAGATAACTACAACAGGCAGTGGAAGATAAGCAAAGAGAAGAGAAACAGACTGTCAGTGCAAAGGACATTTACCTTCTAAGGTGGAACTTGAGGTAGCGCAAGATTCCTCTACTGGGCAGAAAAGTGCAGCTCATGCACGACATCAGCTGCCAGTGGTGCAGGTTCCCAGTACTGTTGGGATGCGGCATGTGATTAGTTTGTTTGATGAGCTGACAGTACACTTCATCACGGAGGGGCTTTAAATCATGGCAGGTCTGCAGAATGCCTTGGATAATGGGTATGGGGTCAGACACTGTCTCAATTTCCTGAAGGGAGTTAAAGATCTTCACTGCTTCGTCCTGTAAGCTGCTGTAACCCTTCTCCTGTTGCACTGGGGAATGACCACAAAGGTGACAAGAGGTCAGCATTTCCCTCATTTTCTACTGGCCCAGCAACACTACGAGCGACCGTACTAGTCTGTCACAGAAAAGCAGCAGCCTGAGCGTTAGCTCATCTCTTGAACTTAAATTTATACTCAAAATTCATTAACCCTTCTCCTTTAAATGTGCAAATGCAGTTTTAATTAGTATTTGCCAACATCTAGCTTGCTAGCACTGCAAATGCATTTTTGGATATACTGTGCAGAAAAGCAAAGTAATGTTTTTAAGGGAAACTATCATTGAAATGTAGTTTTAGCTTCAGTGTCTGCAGATGAGGTGCCAAGAGAGAGGTTTAGGCACCTCATCTGCAGACACGGGTGAAGTGGTGGCAGGAAGTCATCTCTGTCTAAATTGCTTCCTCACCTGAGAGCAGCTATGAAGCAAAGGGTCACTGAAATGCTGGGGTTTCAACCCCAAGCCCCAAATTAAGGTTGACACATGGGTGATTCCCACAGCCCTTCACAAAGGGGGGGTGAGTTTGCCTTTAGGCTTCCCTCCAGGGTGGGCTGGCCTTGCAGGCAGAGCCATTGGATAAATGAGACTCAGGTGTCCCACATTCAGTAACAAAGGTCAGGTGTCCACTGAGGGATAAAAGCTGGGACCACTTGCAGGCAGGGGCAGTGTCTGTCTGTGAGGTGGATGTCCTGTGCAGAGTTCCCTGTTGGGGAAGGACTTCCTGCCTCCCTGGAACTGGGCTCCAGTCAGGTCTGGCTTTTGTAAGTGGGGGTTGTGTAGAGATTCAGTATGTGGCTTCCTTGGTCTTATGTATTTGGGTTGTTGACTCAGTTGTCTCCCATCCCTTCTATGGGAGACTGAATTTCACCATTTATTCCAACCATTGTTGGTTGTGCAGTGTTGTTGTTGGGGTCAGTGGGATTGATGTTGATTATGTATAATCTGACTTGCTTGTACCCACAGCGCTCACCCGTGTACTGACCCTTTTGTATCCAATGCAATTTGGTTACTGGTTCATCTTTATGCTGGCTGTGTCCTTTATGCTAGGCCTGATAATTGGTAAAACAGTCACTAAAGCAGCTAAGGCTTTAGGTGCCTGAACATGGACACCGCAGCCTGGGTTGTATATTTCCAAAATTCTGTGTTGTGCCTGTATTAGCTTTGACCCCTGAGCCAACACAGAATTCTGGTAAACTGCTGTACCACAGATGCAGCTTTTATCTATCATTTAGATTTAAAATGCCTACACCAAGACTGGCTATGTTTTTTAAGCACTTGAATGTCTGCTTTGAATTGCTGAGAATTATGTGATATCATACTGCTGCAGGCTTGCATCTTCCTTTGCACATCTCTGGGGCTGGACACCCTTCTGAATCTCTGATACAGCCATTGCCTCCCCAGTGGCCATGCATTCATTATACAATACAAAAACACAACCCTGTAGCAGTAAGTTCCACAGTCTAAGTACCTGCTCTGTAGTCTTTCTGTATTTCAGAGTTTGTTTTTTCTGTGCTTTTAATCTGCTGCTTAATTTGATCCTTGTATCAAGAGAGACAGAGAGCAGTTATCCCCCTTTTATTTTCTGTATCACAGTCCTCCAGCCCTAAAAACATTTTTTTGAGGCTGAAGAGTCCTGTTCTATTTGGCCTTTTAATTGTAGGCAAGTCTTTTTATGCCTTTGATCATCTCTGGGTAGATTTTTACTACTTCTATACCTTTGTCAAGATGTTGAAGGCCAAACTGCATCCTATATTCAAGATTCAGGTGCATGAAAAATCAATACAGCCACACAAAGACTTTCTTCCTTTTCTAAGCTTTCAAAACCTTGCATTAGCTGTTTTGTTTCTCTGCTCAGTGAAAGAGTTGACATTTTCATAAAGCTATGTAAATTTGTGTTCAGTTTCCTAAGCAGAACTAGATCACTACCTATGTGGCAGACTGTTTTTCCCATATACATTGCTTTGCATATCCAGATTGGAATTAATTTCTGAAAAGATTTTGTGGGCCAGTAACTCCACATTAGATATTCTTCTATAGGTCTTCAGCAGTGGTATTCAGTTTTAGTATCAGCCTGGAATCATCAGAAAATCCCTTCATTTTTCTGGTGGCCTATCAAACAGTCTAGCTCTTTCATGTTCCAGAAGTATTTGAAGGAAGGATTCATTTAGTCTGTTTTTTTTTAACAGCAGTTTCTGTATGAATACTATACCACTGCATGGTGTAATCCTGCTGTAGAATTTCCATTGGAGCCATTTGCAACCCAGTTGCAGCTCAAGGATAACAGGCTGACATCCCCCAGATGGATGATAAAACTATCTGACCTCATTTACTTTAAGATTCAGTGTTCTGAAGATATGAGACAACTGACACAGAATACATTCAACACAGAGAAAGGGACTGCTCCCTCTCTGAACCCTGTAGGCTACACTGCCCCAAACAGACTTCACCTGCATAGAGTGAGTTTACAGATCACTTTTGTGGTGCTCAGGCTTCACACTGATCCTCAAAATGTGAGCAGATTCTGTCACATGGGTAAAATACTTACAGTTGACACTAACATCTCCATATGGTAGTGGGAGCAAGGGGGAATGCAAGGGGTGCTGGGTATATCGCAAGATTGGGTTCCTCCTGTATGTCTGTTCCACTACTTCAAAGTTTGTGCTGTTTTCCTGGGGGGAAAAAAAATTAAAAATTATAATCAAATGGGGACATTCCTTCACATGTCCTTAGACATCTAGGTTCAAGCTCAACCATCTTTATCTAAGTTTCTGGAGGTCCATCAAGGGACTAGATGACCAAAGCATAATTTACATATAAATTACTTTGTACACTATTTCTGAAAATTAAACATAAGAATAGCCATGCTGCGTCATACCAAAGGTCACCAAGCACAGGATCTTGACTTCCAATGTGGCTTGTGGCTAATACCTAATACAGGCATGTAACAGGTATGTATGCATGAATCCTCCCTCGTATATCCTTCAAGCTTTCAACAGTAAATGGTTAATGGACTTTCTGACCACAGATCCACCATGTTTAGTATGTAATAATGAGCCTATACTCCCTGAATTTGTCTGGTTGTACTACATATGTTTAGAGAATGGACAACCAATATGCATATGGTGTTCAAATTCTGGGCCTGTGACTATCATACACACTGGCATCACATTCTTCTGCATTTTGTCCTTTAATCCTTCCCTAACAATACTTAATATTCCATTTGTCCTTGAATGCCAAGCTTAAGTTTTCCAGGATACTCCACAATCACTCCCAGATCTTTCTTCCTGAATAGTTATCTAATTGCATCTAGCATGGAGCTCATCACAGCGTATAGGTTTACATATACATTTCTTCTGAAATACGCTTTTGTGTCTCTTCTAATATGATTCTATGTTTCATTTGTTGCAGTTTCTGGAAAGAAGCCTTTTCAAAAATTACTCCTGCTGCAGTGGCACAATTTCTGCTATTTTGAAGGACATTTTCTTTCCACCCTTTACTTTGCTATTTAACCACACAAGCCTCGGATACAAAGAGGACTTCAGGGTACAGTAAAGTCACGTACTTGCTAGAAATGGAAATTTTTATATTTGTGTCCAGAGGATGCTTAGGAGAGGAAAGGATGAAGCAGGGATCTGCAAATACTTGATGGTGTAATCCTGCATGCAATTTGTAATTGCACACAGCTGTAGCCTAGACTTATGTGTATCAGTTAACGTGCTAATTCAAACTAAAATTCACATAAGGCTTGATTATTTAGTTGCACTTTTATGTTTCTTTTTTACTTTTCTTTTCCCCTCCCCCCTAATACAGCAAACCCATTTCTTGCCACATTCTCAGCAGTGACTGGGTAAGGCCAGTGATGATCTGGCTGCTCCCAACTCACTTGGGAATTAGCATACTGCCACCTACCCTGATGTCACGAATGAGTTGCTGTGTAGGTGTTTCTATAGGAACTTTGCTGTCAATGACACCTTGAATGGCAGAGGCCCAACGCATAGCTTCATTCAACAGCTTTGTGTACAGTCTGTAGGAGTGCTTTCGCCCATGGACAATGATGTTCCAATAGCCTGTGGAGAAACAGAGAAGCTGGAAGGTGAAATTTGCTTTTATGTTACAGCTGACTGAAGGTTAGCAAATGTGATGCCTATCTACAAGAAGGGCTGGGAGGAAGATCCAGGGAACTACAGGCCTGTCAGTCTGACCTCAGTGCTGGGGAAGGTTCAGGGGAAGGAACAGATCATCTTCAGTGCCATCATGCAGTACGTATGGGACAACCAGGCAATCAGGGCCAGTCAGCGTTTATGAAAGGCAGGTCCAGCTTGATTAACCTGCCTGACTCCTTCTATGACAAGGTCACCCACTTAGTGGATAAGCAAAAGGCTATGGATGTTGTCTGCTGTCCTGGTTCAGCTAGGATAGGGTTAAGTTTCTCCAGCAGACAGGGGGAAGGGATCTCCAGCCGGGTTATTCATACCGTGATGACATCAGGTCCAGTGCATCAGCGCGGGAACTTTTTCCTTTGTGGCTTTGGTTGCAGGGAGCACGAGGCTGTCTGTAACCATTGTGGTATTTCTCTGTATAGCTTTTGTCTTGTTTACTGTTATCATTGCTACTGTTGTTGTTCAGATGGCTTATTACACTGTTGTATTAAATTTCTTCTTATTTCAACCAGGGGTTTGTGCCCTACTTGTGTCCGAGGGTAGGGGAAGGACAACGGCAACGTGGTCTCCGGTCCTGGCAGGGCTTAAACCAACTCATCTGCCTAGCCTTTAGTAAAATCTGTGACATTGTTTCCCACAGCATTCTTCTGGAAAAATTGGCTGCTCATGGCTTGGATGGGCATATGCTTCACCAGGTGAAAGACTGGATGGATGGCTGGGCCCAGAAAGTGAATGGAGTTAAATCCAGTTAGTGGCCAGTCACAAGTGGTGTTCCCAGGGCTCAGTACTGGGGCCAGTTCTGTTTAATATCTTTATCAAGGATCTGGATGAGGGGATCAAGTGCACTCTCAGTAAGTTTGCAGATGACACTACGCTGGGCAGAAGTGTTGATCTGCTTGAGGGGAGGAAGGCTCTACAGAGGGATCTGGACAGGCTGGATTGATGGACAGAGGCCAACTGTGTAGGTTCAACAAAGCTCGGTGCTGGGTCCTGCACGTGGGTCACACAACCCCATGCAATGCCACAGGCTTGGGAAGAGTGGCTGGAAAACTGACTGGAGGAGGAGAAGACCTGGGGGTGCTGGTCAACAGCTGGCTGATTATAAGCCAGCAATGTGCCCAGGTGACCAAGGCGGCCAGTAGCATCCTGGCTTATATAAGAAATAGTGTGGCCAGTAGGACTAGGGAAGTAATTGTGCCCCTTCACTCAGCACTGGTGAGGCCACATCTCAAATACTGTGTTCAATTTTGGGCCCCTCACTTCAAGAAAGACACTGAGGCGCTGGAGCGTGTCCAGAGAAAAGCAACGAGGCTGGTGAAGGGTCTAGAGCATGAGTCTTATGAAGAGTGGCTGAGGGAACTGGGGTTTAGTCTGGAGAAAAAGAGGCTCTGGGGAGACCTCATCACTCTCTACAACTACCTGAAAGGAGGTTGTAGGAAGGTGGGTGCCAGTCTCTTCTCTCAAGTAACAAGCGATAGGATGAGAGGAAATGGCCTCAGGTTGTGCCAGGGGAGGTTCAGATTGTATATTGGGAAAAATTTCTTCACTGAAAGGGCTGTCAAGCATTGGAACAGGCTGCCCAGGGAAGGGGTGAAATCTCTATCCCTGAAGGTATTTAAAAGATGTGTAAACACAGTGCTTAGGGACATGGTTTAGTGGTGGACTTGGCAGTGTTAGGTTAACAGTTGGACTCAATGATCGTAAAGATCTTTTCAACCTAAGTGATTCTATGATTCTCTTTTTGTCTGTAGCATGTCATGTGGCTGAGGGAAACCCTTGCTGTTTTGATAACAACATATGGTATGTCTGGTTAAAACTGACTAGACATTAATATCCCCCCATTCCCAAAATGTCTTTATCAGCACAAAGGTCCCAATCCAAGTTTTGGTACAATGACAGCTTTCCAAGCTACAAGTACCTTGCAGTGTAACAGGAATACTTCCCTGCCAACCAGGCAGCTCACTCACTTTCACAGACAGGGTTTGGGCTATACTGTGCTATTAATCATGCAGAAAATGACCACTCTACACAGCATACAGCCAGATTGCTAAATCAATCCTCATAACTTGAAAAAATAATGTATTTGGCATAAATGGAGAACATGTCAGGGCAATGACAATCCACTCTGCTAAAGGCAGTCCTAGACATCTGTTGCGTTCAAAAACATGGACAATTTCTTGTGAGTGAGCAGAATAAATTTCCTCTTATCTCATTTTACTAAATGCTTCCAGCCCTTTTAAAAATATCACAAATAACTCCACTACTCAAATGCCCAGTATTTCAAGTCTTGTTCTAAGGTTCACCTTCTTTGTCAGGGGGATTCACCCTTCGTCACATAACTTGAGTTCCCTCCCAAACTCCTAAGGCAAGCAATGGAGGATCATCCCAGATCCTACCTTCCCAGAACTGTCATGCTGCACAGAAAGCCAGCACAGACTCATGTCATCTTTTATTTCTAACAAGTTGAGAGATGCTACAAAGAAGACTTAGCAGTGTATGCCACTGCTGTTATTTAAGAGAATAACATTGACCCCAGAGACAAATGTAGGTCATGCTACAAAGTGACACTTAGGGAGATGTACTGATAATTACAGTGTCAACTGTAAGAACTCATGCCCCTTTCCCTATCTGGGAAACAGATAAACTGTAACACTACTCAGTGAAAAAATATCAGCACCATGTACCTCCATCAGGTGTAAGGGACTTACCGTCACTTGCACACTACTCTCTGGCCCTTTGCAAGTGCTTTACAGTTTCTGTGGGGAAAGATGTTTGCAGCCAGACACAGAGCCTCAACTAACACCAACACTACCTTCTCAACATGACACACCATTACCTCTTCAGGTAACTCCACACATGGACAGTCTGCTCATTACCGCTTTCTTCCTCTTACCTGTGTCTTTGAAGACCCTCTCATCAGGCTGCACTATGGAGCAGAGGCTATTCAGCACAAGCGTGCCAAGCTTGGCAGCTGTGCGCTCAGATGACTTGTAGTAATCGAGGGCAGTGTTTGTCAGAACAAACCAGCGTTTCTTCATCTTCAGAGATGACATCTTGTTGCTGCTCTGAACCTCTTTATGAAGCCACCCTAGCACAGGAGCACAAACATGTCAATGATTTCACCACCAGAGCAATATTGTCTCTTGCCTGGTGGCTCTCTTACTCTGGGACCAGAACTCCACCTCTCTGGAAAAAGCTCATGCTGGGACTACCAGCTCTGCTTTACTGGCTATAGCAGTATCCTGCACAGTCACTGTAAGAATTTAGCCCAAAATTTTTCATGCAGCTGTTCCATCCTTCAGACCCATGTATATTTTATCAATGATCTGTAGTTTAGTTTGCCATCACCATGAGGTCATCCTCTATTCAGGATGCTTCCCTCACAAGTCACATCATCTGACTAATTTACAATTCATTTTTCCAAAGAGATTACAAATGCCTATCCAAACCTCGATGGAAGAGGTTTGGTGATACATGTCTTCTAGTAGAAAGAACTGTAAGCATTACACACATCCTCCCATGGTCAGGAAAAATAATTTTTCTTCCATTTTAGACTTCTCACAAAAGAAAAAAGAAAAAATATAACAAAATTTAAAGAAAAAATTACAGTCTGCATTGCTATAGCTGTCAAAAAGACAATCTTCTATTCAGAGCTGTAAAAAGCGATGTCCACCCACAAGGCAGAAAGTTCAAAGATTGTGGGATTGAAGTCAGAGGTTCCACATAAAGAGAAAATAGACTTTCCCAAATATATGCCTTCGTGCCCACACCACTGTCACACAGACATCTTGCTGTGACGTGTAGAGCATACAATGACTTTGCAAGGGAGCGTTCCTTTTTTTCTTTAACTGATGACCAATATGAGATAAAAGAAAGTGTTGCCTTGGAATTATTTTGAATTTAAGGTACTCAATCTGTTGTCTGATCTGCTTTATATCATTTAATCTCCTTGAATTTAAGACTAGAATGGAAAGCTTACACCACTTTTTGGTGACTCTTTTCTTGTCCTCCTGCCTTGCCATGACCCCTCTCAGACCTTTAGTCCCTTGAATATACTTCGTGAAAAATGTAAGGCAATTTGCTCATGCACTTGCTTTCCACAGATTGGATCAGGAGTGTCTTCACACATTTAAGACTCTATAATGAGCTGAAATTACTACGGAAATGTAAAAATATTTGAGAAAAATGGGGGAATATTTTGTAGTATGTGTCATGCATCAGCTCCTCCATTTCCAATTAAGCTCTAACTAGAGACATAATTTAAATCTTTTGCTCAGCCTCAGAGCATTATTCTCACCTCACTGTGTCTACCACAATCAGGTTAGTCTGTGTAGCTGTGGACAGCAGCAATCCCACAAAGATCTCCCTCCCTCTCTACATGACAGGTGTCAGAAGGAATAGAGCTTTCTGAAAACAAAAGCTGCAGTGTCATGTTATAGTCAGTTTAAACCAGCTGCTCCTAAACAGCAGCCATGTTCCCTCCTATTCCCTGATGGCATTTGCTGGGCATGCCTGAATAGGCTATGGAGCTAAGATCAGAAACCTAAATGTATAAAGAAGTACCTTTTTTTTTTTCTAGCTTTAGCTTTCTGAATCCACCTGACATGGAATCAAGTAAGAGCCAGTGCCAGCACAACACAGGATGTAGCAAGCTGGAAGGTCGAGAGGGGCTAAGAATGATTGTTTTTGTGGAGCAGCTAAACCTTAGATTGGATTAGCTGCAATCAAACGTCCCCCTCAGATCATAAACGGAAGATTAAGTTTCACATGTCATAACTGCATGCATTTCCTTTCACCTCTCACAAGGAATTCCTGGCCATCAACCTTAGATTCGCCTTTCGGTTTCTGCAGCAGGGAGATCCAGTGATGCATCTCCTCAGGGGTGTCACTGTTGCAGTGAATCACTCGATTTGCTGTGATGATCACAAAAGAATTTGGTCTGCCAGAAAATAAAAGCATTAAAATTAGTTGTAACTAAACCAATATCTCAACACAAAGCATACCCAAAGCCATGTTCTCGACCTTCCCATAAACAATGCTGGAAGATTCTCTGAATATAAACTACAGAGAAGTGTAGAAACACTTAAGAGCATCTCCTGTGCAGTTGGTCTGCACACTGATGAATGCAGAAACCAGGTAAATGGAATTAATCATCTTTCAAAAGCTATTTCCAAAGACTAGAGAACATTAATTAGCTAATGACCACCTGTAAAATGTCCTGGGTTCATAAGCAAATGACTTTGTTCCACCCTCTGATCGGACTGAGCTAGTGTTACTACCACTGGGCTGAGCTAGCATGGCCACTCTCCTCATTAAAACCAGTGATGCAGGAGCACACATAGATCCCAGCAGGGTCGGCTAAAATAGGTTTGAGACTGGTTTTGAAAAGGATGAGCTGATCCTGCCAAAACAGAGGAAAAACTGTTATGTTGCTCCTAGATGACTTTGCTCCTAGATGACTTCTCTTGCAACAGACAAATATGTCCTATCAAAAGAACAATCACAATTCTGCACAGAATTGATGATTTACAGGAAAATGAAGAAATAAAAATATGACCAGTTTCAAGAGGATAGACTCAGAAAGCTTTGAAAGCAAACATGGATTTCTATGAGAAAACAGGGAAACTGAAATGTATAATGCAAGTATGAAGCAAAAGGTAAAAGGTGTAAATCAAGTAACTGTCTGGCCATTGTGTAAACAGAAGATAAAATATAAAAATGGTAAGAAAATAAAAATAAGCTGCATAAAAACGTTGGTTGAAAAATAAGCATTCACCTCAGAATTTGTTTAATGTTGATTCAAATATTGATACTCCAGAAGAGTGTACCTCAGCAGATGCATGAACAAATTTTGACTGTTCAGCTTACTATTTGTGCCTAGTTTTTTTACTGGTACACAGATTAACTATGAGGAGCCCAGGCTGAGAACCGGCTAAAACATTCTGATCATTGAAATCTTAGTTCACTACTGAGATATGCATTTTCTAAACTAGCAACCCCAAAGTCCTGGCAACCCGTGTGAGAAAAAAAAAACAGACCACAGAGATAAATAACTTAATAGCTAACATTTTACTTCAGCACTGTAGTAAGAATCTTTGCCCAGGCTGAACCTGTTAACACTGTGGGAAATAATTAAATGTTAACATAAAGTGATATGAAATGTCCCATAATCTCGTCTCTGAAACTATCCAATCTGTGAACTAAAGGTCTGTGCTCTGTTGCACTGCAAATATTTCAAGAAGAGTACAGATTTCTAAATTCATCCATTATTCTTCCACAGTGCTGTTTCTTTCCCCTCAATTTACAAGATTAACTTAAAATTACTGTTGAAAAACTCGAAGTGCTGCTTTTGCTGGACATTTTTATTCAGTGTTAATAAAAGGTAAGACTATAATTTCTTGACACTGAGATTATGCCTTTTCCACTTTTAAGAGGAAAAGGAGAAACTTTCACTTCAAAGAAAATACACATGTGAACTTCATGCCTGTGAAGTGACATAGCTTGAAACAAGCTAAAGACTTCAGTTATGTTTATTTCTTTGGAGATATATCTTGTGAGTTTAAACAAATGCAAACCCTAGAGAAAACCTGGACCTATCCACAAAAATACATTAGAGAGTTTCTGATCTAAGAGATGGTCAGGTTGCTGCACCTACCTATCAGGATTGTCTGAGGCACAGACAGAGTCAATAAGCCCAACATCCAGGGTTCCCTGTACAGTGAGAAAGACACAGATAACAAGAATTACTTGCACCTTAAATTAGACATTCTCCTTCATGAACAGGATTGAAACTGAAAACATTCTTCTGAATTCCAATAGCTTGAGTAGAAATGAACTTATGAGAAAGGCACAAGTGAGTCATCTTTGCTCCCTAAACAGCATGAGAGATGTGCAAGGGCTCCACAGGACTGGAGGAAAAAGAGCTACATATTTCCAGAGAGCATTATGAAGGTCTGAAATAATCTTTGCTAGTATCTCAGTACTAGCAAAACACATAAATACATTGTTCTTCCCAACTGTGTATCTTCTGTCTGGAATAACTGTGACCCAGACTAGTCCCATAATCCCATTCAAAGACATTTTATCTGCATGAGGCAGTCCCCCTCAAGCCAAAGACTGCTACTGGTGATCAAGCTGAGACCTACCACAACCACCCTGTTCCCCACTGCTTACCCTCCTTTCTATGAGCTTTGCTGTTTCTTTATAATAATCGTCCAACTTCTGTATACTGCTCATGAACTACAACACTGCATGTGCTCGAAAAACATGCACAAAATAGTTAAACCCAGAGGGCTCTAAGCAAGCCCACAGACTGGTTGCACAGTAACTCACCACAGCATTCTTTGGATTGGCTTGTTCATCTTGCATTTCCCTCAGCTGCTGTGCTGTAGCGCTGTGTACTCGGCTCAGGACATTAAACCAACCGCTGGCAATGAGAGGAGACTCCAAGTTAAGATTTGGGCAGTGAAAACTATCTCTAGAACATGATCAAGGAACCTGGAAAGCTGCCAGTGGGAAAATTTCTTCATTCACAATTTCCTGAGGACTATGCTACAAAATATCTCTTGGGCTTATCATACCAAATTCTACCGTCTCCCTTCCTCATTATTTATCCATGAAACTTCTGTGCACGTTCTCCAACCCACTGACAGCTGCTCCCACAAAATCCAGTTTTCTACTTGCTATTCAAGTAACTGTAAGCAGGCCGTGGCCTTACCAGGGAGCATGTCAACAGACTGAAAAGAGCATACAGCAGTTGTAAAGAAATGGTCAGCTGGGAATCTTCTTGGACTAGAGTCCCAGAGATACCTGGGAGCCGTCTTAAACTAGTCTCTCTCTGATCTGCTCATAAACTTGAAAGTCGTATGTCTGTCAATTAATCGTGGAGTTTTTCACAAGTTAATTTGGAATTAAGTGATTTGTCTGTGAAAGAGCTTCCCATTACAGACATATCCGGAGGCTAATCTGTGTGGCAGAACAAGCAGATTCTTATCTGTAGCTTCCAGTGAGATCAGCAAACATCTAGACTTCGTGGAGGAATTCTCAAACTGGATCCTCTACAACATCTGCTAATCTGCCCTTTGCTACTTCAAGTGCTGGTGCTTTCTTCTCCCTCAGAGCAGAGACTAAAATGGCATTGACAGAGGCCACATTTGCTTTACCCTTGTCCTAGCAATTCTGCAATGTTATTTTAGGGCATGACTATTCCAGCCGTGGAAGTTCTGGGCTAAGAAGTTACTGTTTCTTCAGCTACTGTCCCTTGAATTTGTCTGTTTCCTGGTCAGGTGGCTGTTCCTTGGTCTATTTCTGTTAACTTGTGTCCAAACACTTTCCCCTTTCCTCTCCCTACACCCAACTGAAATAGTAACAGACCCTAAATAACTCCACAGAATCAGATTAAAGTAGATCAGGGAAACAGTTACACTGGCTGGTCTGAGAGAAGGGAAGCCGTGGTAAGAGTCGGAAAATCGGGAAGACACGAGCAGCTAGGGACAGTAACCTCTTAACCTGGCTTTACATAGCCAGCACAGGTTGTCCAACCTGCCCTTAAACAACTGATTCCCACTGCCTGGCCAGGACGCCAAGAAGGAAGGACATGAGTCATTTGTTTGCTTTGCACTGGGAAGATTTTATCAGATGACACTACAGACTCTGATAAGCTGCAGCCTTTTCTCTGTCTCCTGGATAAAACCCAGCTGCTCTCGCAATCATTTACAGACAACATGAATAGACTTTTTGTTTGATTCAAGATTCCATTTAATAAATAAATCAGCTATTAGATGTTCCAGTTTATATTAAGGTTTTGTATGTCTCCTGAAGTAACCCTTGAATTCGGCATGCTCACAGCCACATAAGAAGGTGGCAGTCCTGTGACTGACTGATAGGCTGAAGCACCATCTCAGTAGCTGCAACATGGAGTCCACAGAGTAGGTGCGGTACCTCCCAGTAAGCACAAAACAACACTCTGGAATTAATCCCCTCTTTTATCCAGCAGAAGTGAAGTGATTATGTTTCCCAGACTCTCCCATGAGTAGCTGGGTCAGACCTGCACTAACTGAACAAACCTAACAAAACTCCCTCTTATACCTGGCATCTTCTGGTGACTCTGCAACAATGTGATAAACTCGGTCTTCTGTCACAATGTCCAAGGCATTCTCCTTTTCATGAATGTCAACAATCTCCCTGGAACACAGCAAATCACAAGAGCCAAAACTGAAAAACTTTCACAGGCATAAATTCCACCCGGCCAATTTTTTTCACATTGTACCGTCACCATACAGAAGAGAAATCACTGGTTCAGATGGCTTCTAACTCTGACAGAAATACAAAATTCCTCTAATATACTTTAAGACTTTTAGGATCCCCTTACAAAGATGAGTACAGTTATCTACTAGAAAAGCAAAGTTTAAGGCATTAAATGGATTTTCTTGCAAGACACCAGCAGACTATATGGAAATAGAGATAACAGGGAGGGCTGTTTACAAAGTGGGGTGTGCCACTCTTTTTGGCACTTTGCAGGTCCACATAAGGCTAACAGGTGACTAGTCTTTCTTACAGCAGGAGCTGAGGAACTGGCTATGGCAGCAAAAAGAGTGTTCAGGACTCAGGAAAAGGCATAGTATATGCCGCCAAATTCAAATCCTGCTGTGAGCTTCATACCACCTCTGTGAAATGCCTGGAGAAGCCAGGAAACAGATGGGAGTCAGGGCAGGGGAGAATGCATGGGGTATGTACTTAATTAGTCCCTCCCGGTCTGGCTCAGTCCATGGCTTGGAAAGAGCTTCTGCCAGATTATGAAATGCAAGACTGGAAAAAGAACTATCAAGTTCTTACCAGAGGCCCTCCAGAGTAAAACTAGAAGCTCTAATTGTCTTTTCCTTCCCTTATGTTTCTGATTCTCCTAGCCCTATGGGGGATACATAGGCCAATGAACTGCCAGCACTGGACCCTTCATTATTGACTGAGAGAGTGAAGACTAGACATCAAAAGGATTTATTTCTTCACTCACTTTGCTCTTCTGATATCAATTGTCCCCTTCAGCTTTTCCTCACTATCATTCTCAAAGTACATCAGCTTGGATTCTCGAAGCACAAACCAACGGCGTTTCCAGTTGCGGCGTGAAAGCGTTGACATGCCTCCGCCTTTTTTATAGAGCCAGCCTGACTTCAGTGCCTCTTGCTTAGTGCGGAACCACATGAAGGCCTCGTTCTTCAGCACACACCAGCGCCGCCTCCATGGGTTCATGAGACCTCCTGCAAAGCAAGGGAGCAAGATTTCATCAGGCATGCAAGAGCCACGTTTCCATTCCGATCCTGCTTCATGGGCATTCAGTTGCCACTTCAGTTCCTACATGAAACAAAGAAGCTGAAGACAAGAAACAAGGTATGTTTAAGTTTGGACAGAGAAAAAACAGAACAAACACAAAATACAGAAATATATGCACTACTCAAATATTTTCACACTGTCTTCAGTTTTGTAGCTCAGAATGAGTGATTTAAACCCATACCAACTGGGTACAATTAGGTCTTGGAGGCAAAGATATCCAGTCTAATTCCCTGACATCCACCTCCCAGTTCTTGGTTTTACTTGCTTGTTTTAAATAAAAGAAGAAGAAGAAAAAAAAAAAAAAAAAAGAAACAGAAGAAGAAAGAGGGTTTCCTGGATTCCATGATTTTGGCTGAAGCTGCTTACCTTTCATGTAGAGATAGCTATGAAAATAGGGTGGTCCCGAGCCATTGAAGATAGTGACTCGTCCATTACAAAACTCTTCATCTGTATCAATGTAAACATCCACTTCCTCTTCACTGTCCAGAAACTAGAAGGAAAAGAAGAAATACAGGCTATTTGGGCTCTAATGGCCACAGGAGGACTGGAGCAAATTAACAAGGCTAGAGAAGTCACATGATCCGAAGGTGCAAAACTACACATACTCCCTTTACAAAAAAAGCAATTCAGTGAAACTAAAGGCTTGACAGCTTATCCATTAATGCCTAAAGCAAGAGTCTTCAGAGCATGGAATTTTCATACCAGAAAGGAGAATGACATTTGGCAGTGGACATGGCTAGAAAACTCCAGCTACCTGCAGTAACAAACCTCCCTGTTTCAAGGCAGAGCCCAGAGTCCAAAATCTAATTTAATGGGATTAAGAGAAAATCTTTCATTTTGGGTAAGTTTTCTGATTTTTCTGGCAGACAGGCCAGGATGCTGGACAAGATGGAACACTGATCTAACCCCAGCAAGGAAATGCCTTTGGGTTGATTAGGAAAAAAAGCACGTTCCAGGATAAATGAACTCTAAAAACAAAGACCTAAATTACTGAAATAATAGTAATGTATTTACTCATCCCCATTCTCCAACTCGATAATGGCCCTCAGCCATAAGAAAGTATTTCACACACAAAATCTCAAATTACCCTATCATTTCCTTTACCTTAAACACAAATTCCTTTGATCAGCTTTATTAATACTAATGAAGGCAGCTCCTCAGACCTTTTCCTTCCTCAAATGTATGTTCTTTAATTTTCATCTTCTGTCCTCTCCCTGTGATCCCTTTGAACTACTCTTTTATTTCATTCCTGGTCCACTCATTTATTCTTCCTCTCTTGCCATTAAATTTCAAAAAGCAGGTACTCATGGATCAGCAGCTACTGATGGGATCCTGGCCCAGATGTAATCATCTGTTCCTGTGGCTCATGCCATGACATAGTATCAACTGGATTTTTCATGAGCTTTAGTCACTGAGGAGCCAAATAAAACCCTCCACTTCTATTTACATTTTAAGAAGAATGGTAAAAACTGGCCTAAGCTGTGACAGACTGATTCATGACTTGAAGATTACCTGACAGTGATCTGTGAGTACCTGCTCACAGAGAAGATAACTTTACTGAAGCAGATCACATAATTAAAGATTCTGATGGCTGACATTAGGGAAATGCAAACAGGAAAAGTCATGCAACTTTTTAAGAAGGGTCACAATCTGACATTTGAAAAGAACAGCAAAGTAGCAGCGTTGAATTCCTTAAAAAAAAAAATGCAACACATTTTCTAAAAAATATGTTGTAGTTCAAGTCTGTATTCTCAGGGACATCATTTATCTGAAGTATTTTTATGGCTGTCATTGGCTTCACACCTGAACTCCTCATAATCTTATGTGGGCTTATCTGACATCCTGTTCTGTGAGGGAATTTATCGTCACATTATCAAGCAACCAGCCTGAGGGCACTAAGGAAGTCCAGAGCCTAGGGTGACTGAGATGCTTCAAGTGTGAGACTAATAGCACAGCTTTACTACCCTGTCATTGTCCCTGCAGTAGGAATGAAAAGGTTCAGTGGTCTTGGTAGTGTGCACCGGGACACAGCCCTGATGAGCACAGTAGTTGTTTCTAGCTTTAAAATAGCTTAATTCATACATAGCAGCTGAAAATAAACCCTTGACTGTGAACAGTAATAGGACTAGAAATGAGAATTTTTAGTGATGGAAATAAATCAAACCCCAGCCTTTCCCATTCTGTTTTGTGATTGTCCACTGGAAGCTCAGGCTACTTCTGTGAAAGCTCTCTAAGGCAGAGCATAGTTGCAACAAGATGCTAGTTTTTTGCTTTCAGTCTTCCTAAAGGGTGTTATGTTAGTATGTGGTGATGAAAACAATCTAAAATAGATATATATGAGCTAGCTTGTGTACCAGTAGACACTGGACAAGCTTTCTGGCCTTTCGCCTATCTCTGATCTTCCATTTTTTTCAAGATGACTATGGATGTAATGTTACTATATACTAGTAATTTTATGTATTATATATCATATATATATATTAGTATTTCATGTAACATTTGTAACATGAAATGTTACTATATATTAGTAACAATACCCAGAGCAAGCAGGCATACAGTAAGAAGAGAAGGATGTTACAAATATCACCAAACATCACACTAATGACTGGAAAGGTGAAGGGTGGGATTCTTACTGAGTCCAGGCTGCCACGGTTGGAGTCCAGACTGGTACCATGGGAGTGCCTCAGACCTTCCTCACCATTCAGAGGCTCAGCTGAGGCGCTACCTGCATCTCCACAGCCATCAAACTCCTCATGGTCATAGTCAGACTCCACATCCTGGGGGGAAGTGTAAATCGGCTCTCCCACCTCTCCACTGTTACTCTTCTGTTTATCAGAGACAGTGCTGTAAATGCTTTCTGCTGGGTCAGGCAGGGCACTCTGCTCCTTGGGGCTAGAGGTTCTTTCCACTGGTAGTCCTGGAGCAGGGGCAACCTCTCCCACTTCCCTTTGGAGAAGTGAGAGGCTTGTGTCCACAACTTCCTCGGAGTAGTTATCATTGTTTCTTGTGCCATGCTGATTCAAGACCACCAGACTGGAAGTTGGCCGTCCTTCATCATCAGCATGGAAACCCTCATCCACCTCTTCTTCAGCCAGTGGTGCCACCAGGCTGCAGTCAATGTTGAGTGTCCCCTCACTAGAAAGTGAGCGCTCTAAATTCTGCACACTTTCATCCAGATTGCCAAAATCTAGCAGCTCCAAGAACTCCTGGGCAACTCTAGATGCCTCCTTTTCCAGCCTCTGGATCTCTTCTTCTCGTTGCCGATTGATTTCATTTCTGGTGTTTTCACAGATGATAGACATGTGATCCTCCTTCTGTTGCTGCAACTTCTCAATCTCCTTCTCCAGTCTTAAGATCTCCTCCATCTGACGTCTCTCTTCTTCTTGCAGGGGAATATCTACCTCCTCAGTCTTTACTGCTTCAACCTTAAAGAAATTGTAATAGTGTTAAAGCAGTTTCCTCACACTATAGGTGTTCCTTGCCTGGATCTCTCATTCTTCCTACCTCCTGTGCTTGCCTTGTACTTCCTTTCTGCAAAAAGATAACTCTAAGCATCTTGCAACCATCCAAAAGCTAAAGGTAGAACTACTGAATCTTCGGGTACCTCTCTTTTTTTCCAGCAGCCTACCTCCTTTCCGTGTCATACAGAGAAGCTCACTGGGATCAGTGAATTTTTAGAAGAGCCTCTCTGCTGCTCATGCTACAGCTATTTGTATACAACAATTCGGATAAAAGCATTCTGAAAGTCCATCCTCTCTTTCTGAACTACCTCACACACATACACACATATAGGAGAAAGCAACTATATACAAATACATATATGCATAGCCTTCTTTAGAGCTGAAGATTTCCCAGAAATTCATTAAAGGATTTGAGGATTTCATTGCTTCCTGAGTTGAGAGTCTGACCATCAGAATCTAGGTCTGGAAAGGATATTTGCAATGAAGCAGGACTGTATCCACTCCAACCTCACCCCACCAAAACTCCACCCAGAATTTCTTGGCATTCTTTAGCATCACTGGATGGATGACGGCTGGCTGCTGAAGACTGTCTTCCTCTATTCTCCACACTGAAGTAACAGGAAATTTCTAGCAAGTACACAATAATTAGGAGACAGAAGATACTGGTAACTTTCACTGATGTTTAGCTGGAAGATAAAGCCGCTCTCCCCTCCACTGAGAATGTTGAAAACATACACACACAAGAAAAAGCAAAAATAAATTCCAAAAGGATTTCATGTACTTCCTGATAGGAGTATGACAATGCAGCCAATGAACTGGCTCATTTAAGCCACAATCTTTGTTTCCTTTACAGTTACCCTGTTGCTTGTTCTCTCCTCTACTTGATTCTTGTGGACAAATGCATTTCTATATTCTAATGTGTCACCTCTCCTGAACGGAGATGGCCTGAAACTGAGGAACAAGTGTTCTGGGAAAAGAAATAAGAAGACACACAGCTGTTTTCACACACCTCAGGGTAGGTGGTCTGTCCTTTGATACATCAAGTACGAATAATTAGATCAGTTACAAGGGGGCTATTTTAGCCATGACAGCAGCCTGTGCACTTTTATTTTGGCTGTTACAGGCAACAGTCCAGCAAAACACTGTCACAGTGTAACGTATCACAAGGGCATGTAATAAACTCAAGCAGCTGAGATAAAAAAGGATGCTGCCTGTTCAAGACAGACATTTTCAAATAGGAACTACGCAAGCTGGTACATGTGCCTTGGAAAAAACCCTACCTTGTTAACTCCATGCACCTCTGCCAAAGCCAAACACCTGCAGATTCTGAGTGAACAAAACCCATTTTTGAAACAATGTTGCCACAATAACAATATTAACTCCAGGCAAAGCACAGGCAGTGAAGGACCCTTCACAGATACTCAAGAGAAAACATGAAAAGAGTAACTTAAACTTACCTGAGCCACCTGGAATAGCACGTTCAATTGCTCTTTTTCTCTGTTAAAAAACAAGACATGATAGTCACAGATAGATCCATTTCTCCTACATGAGGGTTTCAGAATTACATGGACACATCATCCCTCCATGGATAAGGTTAAAATAAGGTACCTGTTTTAAGACTGATTTAAAAGCTTTTGTAATTTAGTAAAAATCTAATTCTCTGTGGTTGGCATGACCTTTGTGGATACAACAGATTTTCCCCATGCACTTAACTTTCAGATCAATCAGGAAATTGGATTAGTTGGAACACACTAGGAAGGACATTGGAAACAGTGACAGAAAGAGATCAGTTTAGACCCATGATAAATGTAAACAGGATCTTCTGAAGTACTATACATCCATGGATGCTAAATGAGATTGTACATACATAATTCACAGATATCAGGAAACTGTGTTTTAAAAAAAACAGAACAGAATTATTGCAATACAAGCATTAAATTTATGTTTTGCTTTGCTTTTACTGTATTAAAGCCCCCCAAAAGTTATGAAATTTTTGTACTTTGTTAAATGACTAAGCTGAAAGCTTTCTATTCTGAAGACCTGGGTGCTACAGACTGCATAACTTCTCGGTGGCATGCAAAACCTAGTTTACTAGTAAAGGATGTAAGAGTCAGTTTGTTAGTAAACATGAACAGAGGAAAAAAATTATTCCATGGTGCTGCATCTCCACCCGGATCAAAAAGGCTGTGCTCCAAGGGAAAGCTGTCACTGTGGCCAGTTTCTCCATATCAAGCACGCTACAAGCAACTCAATTAGTAGACAGACAAATGTCAGGATCCCACATAGGGAGCAGCAATAGGATGTGGCTGGATGGAAGAGCCTGCCTGTAGCAACCACTGTGCAGCTCAATTCAGACTGGCAGTGGTAGCTTTCAAATCTGTAATTCAAGCAGAACAGAAGGGCAACATTTATTTGCCAGGCCCTGCAGCTTTTCCCAGCCAAATTCTAAATTGCAGCTGCAAGTCGCAAAGTCCTTAAAGCTCACTCTTGCGCACTCTCTCTCAAAAAAAAATCAGGGAAATGTTTATAAATGAAAGCTGATATAAGTGAGATCCAGATGGTTCCAAGTCTACTGAAAGCTCTCTAACAGTAGTCATGAGTTAAACAACTGCCTTAAAGAGAAGAAGCTCTGTTCAAGAAGTAGGGCCATTTTAAAACAAATCAAATACCACCTACAATCTACACACTAATTCCTGTAACTGTTCCTCACATTTTTTAGACCTCTGATATTTTCCATCCATCTCCAACTGATCCACACTCTTCCTGAAATGTGATACCCAAAACTAGGGACAGTACTCCAACTGAAGCCTTACCAGTGCCAAGCGGAACAGAAGAATCCACCTCCACATCTTACAGAAACAATCCTGTTTATAGATAGCATTTGCTTTCTCCTCTCACACAGCATGACACTGGTGACTAATACTCAGCTTAGCCTCCAGACCTTCTTCCTGCTGTCGAAGCAGGCATCCCTCCTCTCTTCTGTGCATTTGATTATTCCTAACTGTAGATCTGCATATGTCTGTATTGAAAGTTATCCTATGTTTTTCAGACTATTTCTTTAATTTGCCAGAATTATTTAAATCGTAATCCTGTCTAGCTATATACTTACAGCCCATCACCAGATGGTTTTAGCTGCAAGTTTAGTAAGGATATTCATATTTCCTTATCCAACTCACTGTGCACTAGTACCATATCCAGTCCAGACCATGGAACAACCCCATTCAAGAGTTCCCTCCTATTTAACAAAAAACTACTACTGTTTACTCATTAAAGTGAAATAATACAATGCAGTTAAAAACACAAATCCTACACTTGCTTCATGTACTTCTTTCCAAACTACATTCCCTATAGTGTCTTAGGACATGTCAAAGCCCTTACCCTCTGCCTACCCAAAGTTACCTACCCTCTATGACTTTTCCCTATCCATATTAGGCCGGTCATAAGCTAACACAGACAGAAACAGGTCATTTAATGCTCTTTGTTTTTCAGAAATCCAGGTTGTTTCTTAACTCTTTTATCAAGCATTTACAACTGTTTGATTATTTGTTCCAGTATCTTCCTCAAACTGAGGTTAGGCTGACTGGTCCACAATTCCCTCATTCCTCCTTTTCCCATTTTAAAAAGGGGTCATTATGTCTGAAGTTTTCCAGTTTTATAGAAACTCCATTGCTATCCACAAAGGAGGAGAAAGAGAATAGCTACTGATTCAAACTGTTTCAGCCAGTTCTTGAAGTACCCAAACATTAATTTTCCTGAGTCCGAATTACTTCTTTATAATCTGATTTATCTGAGCATTCTCTAACCTTTTATTTCTCTGGTAGGTTCTGAATTCCTGCACATCTGTGCTAACTGCATTTAGTGTCCAACAGTTAAGCCTTTCAGGGAAGACAAATAAAAACAGGATCAAATACCTCAGCCTTCTCAACATGGTATTTTTTTCTTCCTGTTGAACAACAGACCAGATTGCTCCATCTCTCCCTTTTACTAACAGCTTATGCATAATATCTGCATGTTAACTTTTAGTTTGTTATAGCTCAGGTTGTATCTCGGTCCTTCTAATTTTGTCTCTGCATGTGTGTTGGTTTTTTTCACTTGTTCTCATTAGATTAGCTGATTTGCAATTTCTGTGGACTTCCACCTCATTTCTGAGGTCAAATGGAAGTTCAGAAATTAGCCAAGTTGGTCTGCTAGTGCCTTTTTGGATACTCACTCTGAATGAACCTATTTGACATCAATAGAAAATGAAAGCAAAATGAGCAGTTCACCTGATGCCCAGAAACACTGACACTTCTTTAAAATGATGCTGGGTTCAACATATCTTTCATGGGCTGGGAACTAAAGGGCAGGGGCAGAAACACACTAGAACGAATAAGCTAAATAGGTCCTTTTATCTAAAGCTAGGTAGCAACAAGCTCTACTTGGTACAATGAGGACTTTAGACCTGAGTGTCTGTAGCACTTGGTATCTGCTGTTAAGTGACATTCTGAACTTGCACAGCTTAGTGTTGCTGATGAAGCTGTTATTGAAAATTGACACATTGAAAAAACAGAGCCTTCAGTGCTGTTCAACAAATTCCTTGACCAAACTGTTCACCACTGGTGTCACTGACTCCATGTCTTGTCCCAGCAGATACATCACCCTACTGTCTCCAGTGAAACTGCAGGCCATTTCTTTTCCTTGTGACATGCTTCTAACCTTAGAATTTTGTGATGCTTGTCACACATCTTAGTCTGCCAAGACCCAACTTCAGGACAAGTATGAAACAAAAGCCTATAAGAAACATAACCAACTATTTATCAAAAACTTAAAATGTCACAGGATTATTTGTTCAATTTTATATAATAATCTCACAGTTGAAGTTTTGTGCTTCTTAAACTAAAAGATTATCAAGAGAGACACACAGTTTAAATAGGATGTAAGTAACCATGGAGTGAACAGTAAATGATACATAAGGTGCAGGATTCTCAATAGCGGTTCTGTCACTGCTCAAGATCGCCTCTTTTTGTCACACTAGCTTTTCCTTTCCCCTCCTGATCTCTTAACACATCCATATCCCTGATGAGAGATACACAGCAGCAGAACAGGCAGAGCACATGTATTCTCATGAGTGTAAGAACTGCAGGAGCAGCACAGGTGTGCTGCCCATCTTGCTCTCAACCCAGCTTACTGAACACACAAAGACCCATGATACTGTCACCTTCTCACACTGCTAGTCCCTCCAGATATTGGAAGACTGCATAAAACTTCCTTTACCACTGCAAAGGCAATGAGAACACTATGCATTTCTGCCAAACTACTGAAAACTGCCTCCTTTCATGTACATTCCGAAGCAGAAAAACACTAAATAGAGGTAAAAATATGCCAGGCATTAGCTTTCCTAAAGGAAGAAGGACACTCCTTCTCCACGCTGTTTTTCTATACTAAGCTGCCCCACAGCCCACCCTAACTCTGCTTCCCGGCACTGGGACACTGCCTCACACAACTGCTGTGTTTCCATCACACCAATGCCCCAGACCCACTTTTCCACCTCAGCAGCTTCAGTGCCAGGGAACTATGAGTGCAAGATACCATCTTGTACCTTTCCTTCACCTCTTCCTCTTCCTGTTTCCTCCTACGCTCCTCCTCTTCTTGCCATTGTCTTTCCTCTTCCTCTCTTCTGATCTGTTCTTCCTCCTCTTGCTTCCTTCTCTCCTCCGCTTCCTGCTGCCGCCTGAGTTCCTGCTGCAGCAGGTGCTGGTAGAGGCTGCGAGCCAGGCGGCCACGCCAGTGCTTCTGCAGGGTGACTGCAGAGGCCTTCAGTCGCAGCAGGCTCTTCTTCCAGAAGTATGCTCGGTAGTTCTTTTGGATTATAACAACACTGGCTAGCACCTTTTGATACTTCTTCCTAAAAACAGAACCAGACACTTAATGCACCATGAAGTAATACATGCTTTGCATTTCTCATGCCCTGGTATATTGACCAACCTTACTACATCCACAGAAAAACTAATTTGGAAAAATATTGCTCGGCAATATTTCTGTTACTCTACTGCTACTACCTATAAATCATATTCTCCTCACTGTTCGCACTCCTATATCTACCACTGGTCTGTTTCTGTCAGCACCTACTTTCATGAAGACCCTCAGAGGATAAAGAACAGATATCTGGCATATGGAAAGAGAAGGTCCACTGGCCCAAAGTCTCCCTGCACATACACACATTCACTGTGCAATTAGCGTAATCCACTCTGTGGATTTATTATAATAAAAACTTACAAATGGCCTTACTATATGAGAACAAAGTCCCATATTGCCCCATCTTTTAAGTGTCCAAAAGCAGATTACTCCAGGAAAAGCAAAAACAGAACAAAGAAAGATCTGGTCACATTAATCTCATATTGTTTGGGGGAAAACACAGAGATACCACAATATTGATTGCTGAATGTAACATTGTAACAGGCTCCCATAAACATATATTTATACCGCACAACATTTTGCTTAAACAATTATATCAAAATCAACTTTGCAGCCTTTGAAACCAAAAAATATGGTAGGGCCCCAAAAGAAGAGAATCGTCATTCAGTATTTCAGTAGTCTTGTGACATTCTAGAAAAGTCAGTTCTTGCCTCTGCATTACAGACTATTTTTATCAAGGACCTGAAAAAAAAAAAAGTCACTGGTAGAAGTTTGTACAGGATACACAACCTGGGCAAGTAACAAAAGAGTTATTATTACAAAGTAATCTGGATCAGTTTGTAAACTAGATTGAAGCAAACATTAAACAATCCAAAAGAGCCAAACATAAGGTCTTGTATTGAAGAATCAAAGGCCAAACACACCTATGTTAGGAAGCAGCAAGTCAAAAAGGATTTGGGGGCCACAGGGATCATTAGGTGAAGGCAAACTCACATCACAATGCTATAGAAAAATATACTACTGGGACTCTTATACCTGCCAGGAGAAACACTGCACAGAAGGGGACTGCACTGCTACTTTTATCCCATGTTCAACAGTGTTAGGACCTCCATTTCAGCAACAGTGTCGGACCCTCAAGTGGTTTCTGGGGAAGCAGGACTGGAAACAGAAATTCTGGCTTATAGAAAGAGAGCGCTTGTTCTATGACCTTAAGAAAGAGAAAGCTAAGGAAAGGCTTGATCCCACTCAAAGTACCCACATTTCTGAGTGGCATTTCTATTTATCCAGCAGGGGACATAACAAGATTTAATTGACCTGAAGCTGAAGTCTATTCAGGCTGGAAATAAGTGGACATTTTTTAAAGTTACTGAATGTATTTAGGCACCTTAATACCTTGCTGTAGGGAAATGATCATTGGTACTATTCAAATCAAAACTTTCTTCACTCCAAACCAGAATTTGCAGAGGGAAATTCTATGTGGCTGTTACACAGGATCTTGGGCCAGAAGGCTACAGTAATCCTGTGAGGTCTTACACTCCTAGAAAGCATGCTGGAAATAGCACAGTATTCTCACATATCCTTCCCACAGACCTTCTGCAACCCCCTGAGGAAAAGACACACCTCAAAATCCCCTTCCTGGCAATCAAGTCCCCTTCAAATGGCAACAGGGACCCATGCTGACAGCTTGCCACCTCCCTGCACATCAGATACGTCAGTCTAGTCAAGAAAATCAGGGGAGGGATGCTAATAGCAGTAGTGTGTAGAGGTCATGCTCTTTTCTGTAAGTATAAAGTCAAAGGGAGGAAGCACGGAGAAAAGAGGAGGAAAGGGAAGAGGTGATAAGAAGTGGGAGGTTTTAGATTAATTGCTCCTAGGCTGCAGTCCCCTCACCCCTGATCCCACTGTCCTCCCTGTGCCCTGCACACGGGGTGTGAACAGCTGCACACACACTCTCTGCCAAGGCAGATATAAGTGCATCAAAAAGGGCACTCTGACTTTTACAAAATGTATCTGCCAGAAACTCTCTGTGCAACATGTGCCAAGCCCTGCCCAGCTACAGGCCAGCTCTGCCTGCTAATCTGCCAGGCTGAAGTGCCCCCTCATTCCTCATGACCGCAGCTAAGCTTGAAGACGCCCTTCAGCTGGAATTGCTGCACACAGGCCGTGAATTTCATTCCCCTTGTTCAGCCTTCCACTTACCCTCTTACACCGGCCAAAGAAATTCAACCTGCAGCCCACGCCAAGGGATTGGGAGACATGCTCACCATATACCACAAGAGAAGGCAGGGAGGCTGCAAAGATCCAATGCTGCATTTGGAATTCAATTAATTATTCCATCGATGAGCTGTAGTTGGCAGTTACGCCTCCAAGGACTAGAAAACACAGAGCCATGGAGTTATTTCCTACTGTCTTCTTCCCGTGAGCAAGGTCTTGCAGAATCCAGGGACACAGGCAAATTTGTACATGGATCATGCAAGCCTAGGAACAGTTATGTGTATTTTAGCTGGTGAAGCTGTTACCTGCAGCTCAGAGTACCACAGATTAGCTACAAAAATGGGGTCATCTGAATGGGCTTGATTTTCTTGTCTCATGTTTTAGTGATCAGTCAGATACTAGGCTGCAGGGAATGAGAGCAAAGAAAACATTCTCACCCTTAGGACTGGTTCTCCAGCCTCACAGAACAAGTTCACAAAGGGGGAAAAAACAGGAAAATCCTTCCTGTGGTGTATGTACCCTTCTTCGCCAACCTACTTTGCATGACACCAGATGAATTTAAATACACTTGTCCTTGCAAAACTAACAGAAATGGTATCAAGCTTAAAGCAGCGCACACTGGTACTCCTGACCTCTGCCCAGCTCTGCACAGACCAGCAGCACTTGCCCAGATGAACTCCCTCTTGCTGGACCTTCTCCAATACAGGTGCAGTGCAACTGGGAACTCTTCACAGAAAAGTTTTCCAGTCTCCCTCCCTACCTTTTCTCACTCCCTGCTCTCCTCTCCTGCAAAATGCAGCCACCTCCAGCTGCTTGTAAGGATTTCCAGCTGCAGAAGCACAGCTTGTTCTTAAAGATGAGACTCAGAAGAGCAACATGTGGGACCAGCAATTCAGATCTGTGGAGACTGGAAGATCACAACGTTTCTAGCCAAAAAGAACACCACTGCAACACTGTCTCCATCACAGCCCTGCAGGGCAGCAGCTACCTTTCCAGGCACTCAGAAAAGCAGTAATCCACTTTGCCTGCAGTGATATTTCCCAGAAAATCAATTTTCCTGTGCTAATCCCTACCCTTCTTTCCAAATGCTAGACACAAAGTAAAATAGAGCAGAGGCCCTGACACAAAGAACTTGCAATCTCATGTACAAACAATAGAGCTAGCTCATTTGTTTACCTAGAGGGAAATAAAAAAATTAATAAAAGCCCCTGAGACCACATACGTGTTTTGCTGATACTCCACGCTGGCAAGGCAGGGTACAACCCTTGCACACATCTCCCAACACAAAATGAGCTACCTGGTGTAACTGGAGCTGTAAGAAGAGTGCCTGCTGGAACAGCTCTGCTGGCCAGGGATTTCACCTCCTCACACCCCTGACTGACAGGTGTCTGGAGCAGAGACCAGCCAGGAAAGAGCATCTTACTGGGATTAAGTGTGCATGCCACAGCCATTAAGGAGTCAGCTGTTACACTGACTTCGAGGGGCAAAGGAGGGGCAGTTTGTCTGCAGTTGGTTCTCCCAACCCTCCTCTGGTCAGGTGCAAAAGGGAGCGGCAAGAGGAGATTACTGGTGCAAAGCTGGCCAAAAACCAATTCTGAAGAGTTAATTAAAAGGAGAGGGAGATCACGAGGCAAACAGGCAGGGCGAGGAAAGAGGGTGAGCAAAGCCAGAGCTACAAGTGAGGAAGAAGCAATTTGCAGGGGGAGCAGAAAACAGAGTTGACAGGCATAAGGAAAAGGAGGGGACCCAAACCGTAGGTGGGGCCCAGGCAAGAGAGCCCTGAAGGCAAGGAAAAGGTGTCACCGGAGGCAAGCCATGGGTACAGAGGTCCTTCCAGAAGCCTGTTGAGCAGGGTTGAGGGAGAGTGCAAGCGTGCACAGAACCGAACAAGAGGTGGCAAAGGTGGAGAAAGGTTTCAGCAGGACTGATGCCAGCAGGGAGGGCAGATACTGCAACTCTCCCTTGCAATACAGAAGGGGAAGAAGGGAGGGATGCAAGGGGACTAGAGCAAAGCAGGGGTTTGGGGCAACCCAGGCACCCAAGCACAGGGATGGTGGGGCAGCCCCCAGCACTGACCTTGCCATGTAGCCCAAGACGTGGGCCCGGATGACTATAGCTGCTTTCCTCAACTCCTCTTCCCGATCCTTCTCCAGCTTCTGCTCAAGAGCTTCCTTCAGGAAAACCTGACGCCACGGGGAGGAGTTTCAATAAACACAAAGAGAGGAAAGAAGTCAGTCCCCGGGAGCGCCGGGAGGTTTCATCCCCGGGCGAGCAGCGCCGAGCGTGCCCCGTGCCCGGCGCGCCAGCCGCGGCGCCTCGCCCCGGGTGCCCGCACTCACAGCACCGGGAAAAAGTTTTGCAGCAGCGACAAGAGCCGAACTCGGTGCCCAACCCCCGCCTCCCTCACTCTGTGGTCAAGACTTAAAAGAGAGAGAGGGAGGGAGCAGAGGAAGGAGGGAAAGAGGAGGGAGGAGGAGAAGAGCCTGGGCTTGCGCCTGTGATTAACTCTTTCCCAGCTGACAGCTTTCCCTGCACAATCCAGTACCTCCCTGCAGCAGGCACTGATACCTACTTGTGTGATTAAATATTTTGCAAAGAAACTCCTCCACATTTCAAGGAAAGGGAGGAGCATTTAGATTTCTAGACTCCAGGAAGCAATCTTAACAGCAGTGCTAATAATGGAAGACAGCTGGAAAGCTAAAAGCCCTCTCGAAGTTCAAAGTTGGGCGTACCCTCAGTCCACCGGAGCTGAAACCCTCCACCAACCTCCAGGAACTCTGAAGTGGAGATGCTTTCACGCTGAAGAGGTTCAGCAGTGTAGCCATGTACTGGGGGGAACTCACCCCCCTTGGGAGAGGTCTCCAAATATTACTGGTTGCTTTTCAGTGTCCAGTATTTTAATTCTCAAGCATCTTCCATCACCCATATTTCAAACCTCTGCTCAGTGCTAAATGCTTGTGTGAGGGATGACAGTGCTATCATAGAGACAAAAGGACTGAGATACAAGCAAGATAAGGGCATGTTTACAGGAATTGTGCTGACATATCTGAGCTACTTCAAAGCAGCTGGCTTGCATTATGTTAGCACAGGGTTCAGCACAAATTGCTGAAATAAATGCTTTGCTTTTTGAGATGGACTGCAGCCTGCATGGAGGTCCACAGCACTGTGGGTATGCTGCTAGCAGTACCCAGCCTAGAATAAGTAGGCTAAGGTATGTCCATACAAGCTGCAGTCACAGCAGCAACTGCCATATGGCCATGCTCGTGTGACCTGGTGCCTGACATTGGCTAAATCCCTGCCAGGGCCAGCAGCAGAACGGACTATGCTAGGCAAGCGCTGACCCACTTGTTAAAGCACTGCCATGAATGCAGGCTGTGAGCTGACACTCATCAATCTGCAGAACTACATTAATCAGTAAAACCCCCTTACAAATTTACTGGATCCATGTGGCTATGCTGAGGCCAGAGATTTGAATAGTCCTTTAGTCCAGTGTTCTGCACAGTCTTCCCCTCCCCACTTACTTCCCCTTATGTCTCTGTATACATTCCCTTCCATCACTGCTTTTGGCCTCATCACTTATTTAGGTTTTTTTCCCCCTGCAATGACTGTCATGTACTGAAACCTCTCCATGAGTTAGTACTCATACCCAGTGGCTTCCCTGGACTCCCGGGGATTTCTCTTGGGGAGCCATTGTCATTAAGGTGGCCTTAAGAAATGAGCTGCTTTGTAATGGCTAAGTAACCATGGGTAGCCTTAAAAGAAGGTTCATTATCAAGGTACTGCCAACCATGAAGCTGGCATCCTTCCCTGCAAGTTGTACATCCACTCCCTCTGTCAACTCAACAATCTTTTAAAGACTTCTTTGAAGCAGGGATTGCTCTTTCCATGACATTCCAGAACCAAGCAGCAGTCACCCATTCCAGGAATGCAACTGCCAAAACACTGTCTCCATCCCTTCTCTTCATCAAATTGCAAAAATACTCAGTCCATCACTATTTCCCTACCAAGCACAGACTTTACTGTGCCAGTAAGGAGGGGGAAAAAACCCAGAACTTCAGAGCATGTAGTGTTCAACAAGACCCAACTCTAATCCTGTAGGGTTTTTTATATATGCTTGAGAGTAAGGGGTTAATCTCAAATAACATATCAATATCTAGTTACAAGCTATTGGCATTTTGAGGGGTTTTTTTAGACTCCCATAGATGACAAGGAAGAGCAAAATGCATTCAAACCCAGAAATATTTTTGAAGCCTTGTGGAAATAACTTGGAAGGTAGCCGTTTCTATGTTACAATTCATAGTCACTTTTTGAAAACATGAGATCACTTTCATCTGAAGAAGGAATGATTGGACAAAACATACAAGGTTATTTCTATTATATCTGCTCATATTAGACACTGGCCAAGTTTTAAACCACAGTGCAGCACCACAGTGTTCTTCACAGAACCTCAATGCGTGTGTGCACCATTGGTGCAACAGTGAACATGTTAAGGTTATGTGTAGATCAGCAGGTACAAATGTAACTGCATGTGTACCCATGCCTCCTAAGTGAAATCATATGAATCTTGGAGACATCACTGGGAAAGCAGGAAGTGGGTCACTGTGACCTGGATGCCAAATAGTCTACAGAAACCTTCTCCTTCAAACAGGCCCTACAAAACAGCAGTTTAAAATGTGGAAATGAGTTATTTCAAAAAGCAAGGATTGCTGTGTTAAACGTAGGAAATCTGTGTTGTGGGTATGGGCAAGAATGGCAGAAGGTCCAAGTGTATTGAGGAAAGGAACACAGAAGCTGCTGCTCCATCCCAGCACATCCCCAGTGAAGACAAGGGCACCTTAGCACAAGCTCTTCCATCGTCACATTGCTTGTTTGCATCCAAGCCCTCATCTCTGCCATGCCACTGGATGAAACCTGCCTTATATATATATTAATACCTCGTATAAACATTAATTTGACAATTGCCAGCACAGCAGCTGCTCTATTCTTAATGAAGAACACAAAGATCATCCTGCCCTTCCTCCTCCATTTCCTTTCCCAAGCTTCACAATCCCCTGCACTAATTCACAGAGTCTTTTCCTTCCTCCTCCAAACAATTGCTAGGGATATAATTATCCTTCCATTCATTTTGCAGGAAGTATTCCCCCTTCTATAAGCCTTGCTCTTCACCCACCCCTTATAGTTCTTCCTAGGTTACATCCCCATTGGCCCGTCACACCTTTTCCAGTAGCTACTCCTGACTCCACAAACCAAGGTTATTTCTGGGAATTGCAGCGTGGGTACCCAGAGCTGCACCTGTACAGCAAAAGTCAGACAGGGGACCTCCTCTCTAGGACTGACCTATACTCTGTGCCCCTTAGCTGGTAGCTTCACTACACCCTTACCTGAAAGCCTCTGGAAAAGTAAGGGCTCTTTCCTTCATCAACCCAAGTATTCCAGGCCTGTGTTACCTATCACCAGCTAAAACACAAATGCAGACAAAGCAATCTGTAATCCAGAACCAAGACAGAACAGCTGGATATAGGCAGCAGGGAAGGGACCACCAGGAACTACCACTACTTTGCACGGCCTCACCTTGGCATCTGCTTTCCTAGGGACAGGCTTTCTGGAGACACTGTCACAAAGCAGAGTTGCAAGAGGGGTCTCCAAGGGAGCAATGAAATGGCTTTTCTGCCATCTGAGCATGGGGAAGAACGTCAAGCAGCTCATCTGAAGAATGAAATGGCAGGGCAATGAACCTTGGAGCAACCAGGGGCTGGGCAACCATTCAGCATGGCAGCAAGGGTGGAACAGACCAGGACAGTCTTGGAGTAATATATTCTTTAGAATCAATAGAACTGCTCTCCTCTACCAGGACAAACATCTCTAATTCAAACCACATTGAATATAAAATAACTTCTACAACCAAACATGATGGCTGAACTGCTTCCCAGCTCCTTTCAATTTTCCTTCTCAGACATAAAGAAATAGAGATACAAAGACTGCCATTCTTAGTCATTTCTTTCTTCCCACAATATTCAGACCCATCACCAACCAGTGCCCTAGCAGAGACATTGCTGTTTACCAACGTGCCACATACAGCTCTTCAGCCAAGTTTTAGTTTATAGGACAGAATTGTTCAAAAAAATTACATTAGACTACATCCAGTGTTTTGGCAAAATACAAAGACATTTTGTTTGCCACAATCTACCACCTATATTGTTTTTCCAAAAGACTTTGTTTGTGCAGGTCAAGAAGCGAGTGAAAACAGACAGACGTACTCAGCCCTTCAGGATACACAAGGACTGAAGAGAAAAGGGATTCTATTGCTGCGAGGGGCTCAAAGCAGCCTGGATTTCCTGCTTGTCGTCAGCATGTTGTAGTCCCTGGACTTGTGCTATATAGCTTATAACCTTTTACACTCTACAAGGTGAGAATGTGCATGTGAGTTTGGTCCTCACATGCATTTCTCTGCTGCCCTTGCTGAAGCCCAGCAATTTTCCATCTCTTGTCATGCTAGAAAGAAAGTTCAAACTCCATGTTTACCAGCTCTAACCACCCCTTTCTAAAGCTTCCCAGGCACAATCAGCTCTGCAACACATACACACACACACTCCACAGGCTTTAACACTAAAATTCTGTGAGACTGGCAGCCACCCAAGCAGTGTGGGTTATCTAGGGACAAGAATGACTGAAATGGTGCCTGGCTTTCAGGAACCAGTGATGAGACGCCAGATTCCCAAATCAAAGATGGGGAACACTTTAGTCATAGAGCAGAAATATGGCTAAGTGATAAAACCTTCTTTCTTGAACAACAGCGGAGGCCTGTGAAGGAAGGCCTTAGAAACTTCAGGTTAACACACCTCCTTTCCACCACAGTAGCCAGTGGTTTCCTTGGTTGTCAAACAGAGTTCATAGCCCAGACTACCAACTGGGCTACTACCACTCCTCTAATAAGTGGAGAGAGAGATATGTCACTCTAAGACACATTATAGTCTATCCACTCATTAGGAAATGACTGCTCAAAGCAACAAATATCATTATCTGATCTGCTGGATGAATTAAATGTGAATATTCACTAGAATCACTTCCAGTTTCATTGTGACCCTGGAAATATGCTGAACTACTTTTTTGAAGGCTTAAGAGCAAAAAAATGCAAGAAAAGTTACTTTGATGGACCACCATCTGCTCTGGATATGAACTGCATACCCACTACTCAGAAATACTGTCTGCACGGGACACCACCCATCTTGGAATATTCTTTGAAGAATTTACTGGAGTATGTGGAAATTTGTGATAGAGACAGTTTCCCACTCCCAGATTTCTATGGCAATACACCTCACAATGCTCACATCTATTTCTGCGTGAAGCTGTCTCTAAGCTTGAAAAAATTCAGGCTGAAATACCCAGCTCCCTCCCCATTAAATGAAAGATAAGGGTACATTTCCAGTTGGATGCCTGGAGGAAAACAAAACAAAACAAAACAAAATCCAGACTATACCAGGCAAGAGAGGAGTGTTAAACATTCACCAAAACAAGCAAAATCTGAATTATGCAATTGGGGAGAAGCATTTGGATAACTTTTTCTAGAAAATGTATGCTAGCATCTGGGCTAACTGCACAAACCATCAGCTGAGTTTCCATAGCAGAAGGCTATCACACATCTGGTGATCTAGCTACTTATTCACAGTTCAGATATATACAGAATAGCAGATCATTGCCTCCTGCAAGAATTTTGGTTAGCCAAGCAGAGCAAAATATCTGGCAAAAGAGGCATGAGTTGATGGCATACATTGCAGCTGCATACAATGACACCTGATTGTTCTCCTTGGACCCTTAAATTGGATCAGATACCACAAAATCAATCTGGCTTGGTCAAGGAGAAAGAGTTTAGACAAAAATCAAAAAGCCTTCTACATCTCTAGGTATGTAATATGGGAAATATTTGAGATGTTACAGGTCAATGGCATAGTCCAATGGCATCACTACTTTGCCCTTTCTACTGGCTTGAATCTCACCAGATGCAATCGCATCCCCTTGCAGCTGGAACAAAGCCATACCCTGCCCCACAATGGTGAAGTACCTTGGTTTTACCCAGCTGCCATTCTTTCTTGCTGCTGTCATAGGTCTGAAGAAAGCCTGCACATACAGCTTTGCTGTTATCTAAGAAACCTGGTCCCTTCACAAGCATCTTGTACCTAAGAATCAAACAAAATCTCATGAGATTATGTATGACAGTAACCTGCATCCCTCCAATATTTTAACTCTAATTATCCTCCTCCCATTAGTCCTTCTTCCTCTGAGACCTCCCTTCTAGATGTTTGCCTTCCAATTTGGAAATTTCCATCCCCCAACCTTTATCTGTTCCTACCACACTGGCAATTATTGTTGCAATCCCAGTAATAAAATACAAACTCAACAGCATTTTTCAGTAAAGAACAACTGTCTTTCTCAAACATGTGCTTTCATCAGACACAAGTTATTTTGTTCAGCATAGGGTTGGCATTTAATGCTCCAAGAGACAAAGGAAGCAATGTTCAATGTCCCTTCTAGCCTTAAACTTCAAGAAATCCTTTCGATGCAGCTAATGAAAAGAAATAATCACTCTTTCCAATATTAACCATCAACCATACTATCCTTAAAATTTGCTTCAGCCTGCCAGATCAAAGGTTTTACATATATTTTCTTTTTACATATTATGACCAGCTGGCTTTCACAGTATCACACAAGCAAATCTGTGGCAAAGCTACAAAAAAAAATTTTTTAATGGACTGTCTGGCTATTTTTCCATTCTGACTTTTACCCTAGAGGCAAGTCTGCAAAAGATCTTCCAAATCAGTCTATGATATGGGCAATAAAGGCATGGTTAGAAAAGCATCCCACAAATGATCCATATCAGTAAGAGCAGTTATAGAGGGAACAAATATATAGAATTGTATACCTTGGGGCTGTTACAGCATGTGGTACAATGATAGCAATTACCTGCTGAGAAAGTCCTGGAAAAGGCGCCGTATAGGGAAACCTGCTCTCCGAACTTTTACTGTCTCCAGCATCCCTGAATAACGGAGCTGATTTAGCACCACATCTGGATTGAAGAGGTTTGGTGCCTACATAATGATCCAGATTCAAAAACAAATATGGAGAGAGACAGAATAAATGTTGATCTTGGTATTACTTCTTTGCTGGCTTAACAGTGGCTGTTTCCCTGAGCACAGTCAAAGGCTGTAGATGCACTTCTCTATAGAAAGTCAACCCTGCATATTTGGGCATGTCAGGTGAAAAGTGGGAAGTTTGGATCAAGGGGAAGACAACCTCACAACACTGCATGGCGCAGAAAAAAGGACAAAAGGGAGTTGGGCAGATCCTGGAAAAAAAACAGCCTGCAGACTGCTGTCATAGTTGGATCGCAGCAGTAAAGCAATGGTACAATGCATTAACACATACAAAACGCAGAACTCTCGACTCACTTCTCTTTGCAGTCTCTCTAGTCAAACCAGAGACAAACTGCAAAATTCTTTCCTGGCATAAAACCCCTAGCAGGCTTTCCTCTGCCATATCAGACAGAGTTTCAAAACACACAAAGAAAACTTTCGGTTCAGAGCTCCCCACCCAATCTAGTTAGCAGCATATCCTCCCGTCACAGTTCACAATACAAGCAAGAGCCAGCCTGTCTCTAATCACTGTGACTTGCTCATGAAGCGTCCAGCTCCTCTGCCTCAGAGCCAGGGATCTGCAGGAGACGCTTCCTACCACACAAGCCCCGCATTCCTGAACAAATTGTCTACAGGCACCACAAACAGGAGTGATTGCTTCTTCTACCACGGCTCTGGGCTCTGCACAAGCCTGTTCACCTTCAGGCTTCATAAGCACAGAAAGGTGGGAATGGCTGTATCATATCATACTCAGCATGCAGCCTTTTCATCTGATTACCAGGAGGAGGGTGTATTTTTCCTGAACTATGAAACAACTAGAAGGAAAAAGGGGAGGTGAGGGGGAACTGCTCTTATCCTCAGTTTGGACCCTGACGGAGGCACCTGTCAGCCATTTGTGCAAGTGAGTGCTCATGAAGGCCTGTGCAACATACATACGAGACAGACTTGCCTTTTCGGTATTTGGTTTGATGCAGCGAATGAAGAACGGGTTGGAAGTACTAAGTGTGGCCATCAGAGAATGGAGAGAATCCTAAAAAGCAGCAAGACAAAGCCCAAAAGATCAGTCACTACAGGAGGGAAACAGGCTATATTTCATGCAATAGGATCTTCGTGCAGCCCTCCGATTCCTAATGTGCTTTGATTTTGCCTATCAAAACTTCAGTAACCCAGGAGATCCCTTCCTGTCCAAAACACACCCACACAGTTAGTTTACTCTAACACTGTTTACATGGCCACCCTTGTTCTCAGAGCTGACTAGTTGGTGTGAGTTATTTTTACAAGTCTCTCAAACTTTAGGAAACTAAAACTGTGAAATTAACATTCGCAGACAATCTGGGGGGGGTGAGATTCATACCTGCAAGGTCCCCCCAATAAGGTTTCACCGAAATTACCACTATACTTGTACACTTAGCTGAAACAACAAACCAACATGAAAGATCAAAGAACCTCAAGAACTTCATATACTTAGGAAAGTGTTCTTTTCTTCTGCCACCCTGGTCGGTCTTAGCATCTCACATTTTACACCAGACAGAAACCCTTGGGGCGGGGCACTGTCTTTTTTTAGCACTACAACATTCCTGCACATTTTCAGTGCTGGACACAAAACAAGGATGAATGACTCCTCTTGGCTGCAGGCCTTGGTTTACCCATCTGCTCCTCCCTGGAAGCCTGCTGCTCTCTTGGAAAACATCCTACCCTGAACTGGGAACTGACAGTCGGTCTGCGCCTCTGGGTGCCCATCTTCAGTGTCTCTTCACTGCAACGACTGCAGACTCTTTCAAAAAGGTCATAGATGAAGTCCAGCCTAAGGGAGAAGAAAAGAATTAAAGAAGATACAACACACCCACCAGCTGTGAGAAGATGGCTCTCATTCTCAGCGACTGACCTGTCCCAGTGTGAAACACCTCATTTTTATCCCTGCTGTGCTGGAATGTGGCTGCAGGATGCAGTTCAGCTGGGCACCTCAGTGAGGAAATGAATATGTTCCATGTGGCTGCCCAGACCCTGTGGGTTGCCCTGTATGTCACACTTGGCTGCAAAGCCAGAAACCCCATCTCACACTGTCAAGCAGGATATTACACAAAGGAAAATCTGCATTCTGCACTGGCTAGGACACCTCCCTCAAGCTCTATGCCCCCAGGTGAAACTACCTTGAACATACTCCAGCTAGACTGTGTACTGCCACGCTCCTCCCAACCTAGCTCCCATGACATGCTCATGCAATTGCAACCGCAGCCTTTCTGTGGCCATAGGACTTCTACAACTACCCTCAGCACAGGTCAGCGCTAGGGAATCTTCCACCATTTTGCCACTCCTTAGAGAGTGGTGCTGGTTCTTACAAAGTTGCAAAAGTTTTCCAGCACTGATTGTGCCAGTTTATTGTTATGACTGTTTCTAGCAGAATTTCCCTTTCTGGCTTGTTGAAGAACTCTAAGTCCTTCCATTATTCTGGACAATGATGACCACAATTCTGGCTTTAAGCCTTGTGTAAAAAGTTCCCCATCCTTCTTTCAAAGATGGAGTTCTGAAACAGTCTCATCATGCTCGAGCCCAGAGGTTCCATATGGACTGTGCTAAGAGGCATGTAGTAGAGTCGCTACCCAAAACTTCTAGGGTCTGCCATGTTATTAAATGCCTCTCTCCTTCTACTAGGCCCCACCTCTGACTTCCAGAACTTGCTCAAGGTCAAAGTCAGCTCATTTCTCTAGGGTCATGTTGCAGCACTGGGGTATAATATTAGGGGCCATGCCCAGTCCCACAGCAAGGGCTCAGTCTGGCTCAGGATAAGGATGGATGCTCTCCACTAACAAGCAGGCTGGAAAACAAGCAGCCTCCGTAC
>NW_020799107.1:20132832-20223721 GCF_003259725.1 Athene cunicularia
TTTTTTTTTTTTTTTTTTTTTTTTTTTTTTCAACAGGCATTTAGCATTTTCTCCTTCCTGAAAGTCAAATCTTCCCTTGTGACATTTACTATGGGTCTTGTTTGTTTGTGAATGTCCAAGAAAAGACAACATGAATAACAGAAGTAAGGAGGAGTTTATCCCGCAAACCAAAAGTTACTTGAGAAACTCAAACAAATGTCCAAGCTGGAGAATATAATACTGGAGAATGATATGCTATTTTAAGCCCACCACACTCCCACTGTGCAGAAGAACATAGCTCTGAGAGATATTCTTGATTTTGGAATCTAAAATCCAGGACCTCAAGCCCAAGATACACCAAGCATCTCACCACCTACCTCCCCAGCATAATGTCTTATGCCAAACTGATGGTCTGTTACCCGAGGCTTCACATAGTAGTGGTTGCTCTGAAATGAAAGAAAAAGAAATATAAGAAAATAAATTCTTATAGTGCCAGTGTAAGAATAAATAGGCTCAGTCAGGAACTCTGCCATGACTATGACAAGGCTGGGATGGGCAAGAACCTGAGCTGTTGCAGAGCCTGGCCACATCTGCTGCAGCTATCTGCAGCTACACTACAGATATACTATTCCAATAAGATGGAAAAATCCAGCCCCTTCAAGGCATTCCTCATGTGAGCAAGGGCTTGCAGAATCAAGGCTGGGCAGGCATGCCATGGATGAAATGTTAATTCTTTCGTGTCTGACACCTGAGGAGACTGGGCTCCACACAAACCATGTGGTGCAGGACACGGGATCAGGATGCAGGGAAAATGGCAGCTTTGCAGAACACCTACATATCTTTTCTTTGTCAAAGGAAATATAACAATCTCCTGTCTTCCTCTGTATCTCATCTTTCTTTGCTCCTCTCTTCCCTTTTTTCAATATTAATTTTTTCCGTTCTCTTACTAGCTGTTCTGCTCTCCCATTTTCCCCCTCCTTTCTTTGTTCTATAAAAACTGTTAACTACGTAAGAACACCACGCTGCTTGAGACCAACAGTCCATCCAGCTGAGTATTCTGCCTCCAGCAGTGGCTATGTAGGGTAAAATAAGAACAAGGCAAGTAAATGATACTTTCATCCTAATACTCTCTCAAACTCCAATTATCTTCATAGGGTCTTCCTAACTAGTAGCCCCAGGTGGATTTGTCTTTGAAATACATATCTATTCCACAACTGAACCCATGCAGACTTCTTGCATCCATAGTGTTCTTTTGCAGGACGCTCTCAACCAACTGCACAGGGAACTACAGCTGGTTGGTTTTAAGCCTTGCTCCCATTAGTGCCATTTGTCTTCTATGGTGCATGTGTGACTTTTAAACCCATTCCATCTCCCCTAAATCATCTTTTCTCCACATTGCAGGGTCCCTTCAGTGATCCATGGATTATACAGTACCGTAACAATGTTTTCTGCTTTTATTCTGTTTCTTTCCTATGAATTTCTAATACTTGATCTGGGCTATTTACTGCTACCGAGCACTGTGCTGATGTTTCCCTGGAACTATCCATGACAGCATTTGTCTGGGTCTTGTTCTTGAAGAGCAGCAATGAGATCAGGGCCCATCATTTCAAATGTGAAACTGGGACTATTTTCCTTCAGGCACACCATTTTACATTTATCTACACTGCTTTTTATCTTCATTTTGTAACCCAGTCAGTTTTATAAGGCCCCTCTCTAGTCCAGCCTTGCTCTGTGAATCATCAGAAAACTGCCACCTCAGTGCTCGTATGAGACAGAGTCTTACAGGCCTCCCTCTGTTGAGGTAACTGACCATTTACATGCTGTGAATTTACCCAATAGTAAAGATTACAGGCCTATAATTTCCTAGAATACTTTCTAAAAATTAAAATAATTTCCCACCTTCTCAGATACAGGTACTAAGAAAATTTGAAGATGTAGCACAGTACTATTACTAATTCAGCTCTTTCATTCTCAAGTTCTCTTAGCAGTGCTGTGTGGATGGCTTCTGACCCTGATAATTCGTTAGTGCTGTTAAAAATTTTCCATTGCCTTTTTTCCTTTTCATATTGACTCCATTTCTTTGCTCTTCCCTTTCTCCAATACAGTCATCTTTTTCCAGCCACAAATTTCCTTCTCTTCCACTCCAAACAAGGCTGCTACTGACTCTCTCATGTTGATTGGCACCTTTATCTCCTTTCCCTTTCTACTAATCCCTTATATTTCATCCATGCCTACAACGCTTCTGGTTCTTTCTCCCATCTTCCCTATTGCTCCTCTCCCCAGTTGTATCAGAGATCATATTCTCTTAAATCCCAGCTCTATGCTTTTCCTCTTTAAGCCTATTGCAATCCACAGAAAACACAGAGAAGAGGGTTTGTTCTCTTAGAATGTCCTTCAGGCTTTCCAGCAATGCTGGCTGGATGCCTTTCAGTGCTCTTCCAGCCAGAACTAGAGACTTTAACTAATACAAAAACCACTTTTGCCTTCAAAAAATGCAAACCCTAGAGCACTATCTATTTCATCATTTCTCCCTGCATTTCAGCTCCTCAGCCTCTTCCATCTCTCATAAGCTCCCTAGGGTTCCACGTTAACTGCTATTCCCTCAAAGCAGACAGAGGTGACACTATGAACAGCTTAATGAAAAGGCTACTCAATGCACAGAAATCACCAAAAACAGCAACCAAAATGTTGTGGGACATAAGGAAATGCAAAATAATACTGACAATCTCATGCTGCTTTACAATAAACCACAAGTACCTTCTTACCAAGGGAACTGCATTCTGGTCTGATTATTTATCTCAGAAAAGAATAGAGAAAAGATGTAAAGGAATTCAGAGACAAACATCAGAAAGAAAGAGGAATTTCTCCATTTGGAGACAAACTGAAGAGGTTGGGACAGTTCAGAAAGAAAATTCAAAAGAAGTAATGTATTAAAAATATTCGTAAGTTCTATATTAAAAGTTAAGAAAATACCAACAACAATAAAAAAGCTAAACCAGGCATTCTCATATACCTTGATCTGTAATACAAGGGAAAGCTGCAGCAAACTAAATTTAAGCCTAAAGAAAGGAAACATTTCCACAAAACTACATGCAAGTAGCCAACTAGAAGTCATTGCTATTGTGTCCAATTTCTAGTCATGAGTATTACTAGCAGGGTTAGATGCAAATATGAAAAATGAGAATATCTGCATCTATGCCAATTAAAATAAAAAGTCAGATAAAGCATATAAATTTGTATGTTTTCAGGCCTGGATGAGTTAAGAAACATATTAGCTGACAATGTTCTTACTAAAGTAGTAAATTATACCATCAGTCCCTGCTACAGGGTTTAATTTGCTTTGTTTTCAGTCTATTTACTATTAAGAAGAACAGAGTGTTGGCTGTGCCAGAGACAGGGCAAGAGATTGCTACAGTGATCTCACTGTGGGTTTTGTGTCTGCAGGATAACTTTCTGACCTGCATGAAAAAGCCCTTCTACTCCTGTGTCCAGCATACAAAAAAGAGGAGGAAAAATTTAATTAATTAGGAACAATAAGAGAGCTTTCATTAAAAGTCATGAGGCAAAAGCTGTCCCCAGCCCCAGGAGACAGAGATTTGACATGCTCTGGAGCCAGACTCCTGTGAGTCAGCCGGCAGGAGAAAGCCATGCACGCTGTGCAGCCACATCCTGTGCCTGGGGTGCTGCCTCGTGTCCCGTCGCGGACCAGCAGAGTCTGACCCCCGTCCCATGCTACAAATTCAAATCTCCTCTACCCAGAGGCTGCAGAATGCACACTCTGTCTCTCTGTGTGCACAGGAGACCATTTTCAGGTTTCTTCACATAGTACTTTTGTTCAGTCCAGTCATACTAAATACTCATAGGTTTGGGCCTAAGGCATTTTAAATTTTCTGCACAAAGCACATATTTTACATCAACAAAACCTTCACTTTTGGTTTTGAAATGCTAATGGGACTAACATACTGATCATTTGCCTGCCAGGTTATTTTCTTACTTACCATATGCTGGCTGTGAAGTTTTTCCAGAAGGGTGTTGTCTGTGCCTTTGGGGAATCGACTCTCTTCATTCACCAAAGCCAGTAGACCCAGTTTCTACAGACAAACAAGAGACAGGCTTTTACAGTCAGCAAAAGCTCTAACTACACAGTACTAAACCAAGAACTGGAGATCTGTACTGGAGTACGTTGAACAATAACCTCCGAGTTATACCCCGCAAAGCTTGAGCTGAAAGCAGAGGTCTGGCCAGTCAATGCATTCAGCAAGCAGAATATAAATTGAGATTATTTATAGAAACTTCACATTACGGTTTTACTTAAACACTATCTAAAACTATGACACCGTCCCTAAGCTTACTCTCAACAATGAGCAGAGATCAGCTTTATGAGCTAGGACTATGGCTATAACAGCTCATACTTTTGCCAGGTCATGATGGCAAGAGAATCTAGGCAACTACCTGTTTTTAAGACCAGAAAATCCCAGGGAAGGTCACAAGACAATCAGAAGACCCTCCCCTGTGATCCCTGGAAACTCAGGAAAAGTCACAAATAAGTGCTTACCTTCTCGATAAGGTCCAGGCATTCTGCATTATCCATCCAGTCAATGGCTTCCCAGTTTATCCCTTCCCTGACAGTCAAGAACAAATAGAACAAATATGTGAAATGCAAGATCCAGTGCCCTGAGGAACAGGAGAACAGGAGTAGCTGAGCATGGCAGCTGCCCAGGACTCAAGATGATTTGCAGGAATTAGGCTTTGCCATGGATGAGGAAAAAGAATAGGACACACAACGCACTGGTAACACAAGGAGATGGAAGTAGGAGACAGCCCTTCTTATCCATATCAGTGATTTGGACTGATGCTTGTAGTCACTGAGCAATTTCCGCACCAAGCACTAAGCAATTGTAGTTGCTCTCAGTTGCGCTTTCAGAAGTCATGACCATCAGCCCAAGCAGTGATGATGGATTTTGCTACACAGCTTCAAGAGTCAACTGCTTGACCCACCAATGTGGAAAGCAGGCTTGAAGCACATCTGCCAGAATACTGAACCATGATTCATAGCTCCACCAGAAAAGAGACAGAAGCAACTTTTCAAGGATAGTTATGAAGCATGACACAGATAAACTTTGGCCTGACATGCAGGGGACCTACAGGGTGTCCCTGATTCTTTCAGAATGGGAGCTGATGTAGGTACAGCAGTGCAATAACCATGCCTTGAAAATCATCCATGAAATTCTGTAAATCTGTGCTGAACATGTTTTCCTCCCGCTCACCACCTTCATACACTTCCATAATACAGGCTGCTTCTGTTTTCAGAATTCAGAGAAGCCTGGGAATAACTCTTGATCAGGAATCTAAGGAAGACTACAGGCTATGTGTTAAGCTACTTACTGACAATTCTGATACAAACAACTTTCAGGTGAAGGCTAACATTCTGAAGATAGTGAAGGTGTTGTCTATAAACCCTTCAGCCTAGGCTTCATACTTTGAGCTTCAAAGCATTTATAAACCTGTGGGCAACAGCTAGAAACAACCAACTGGAATAATTTCTGAAGCATGGAAAGAACTATCTATCCCCCACAGCGGGATATCTTATCCACTTAATGACAAGAAATACTGTTTCACAGTGTTTCAGATTTTTGCAACAATGGGTGTGAGGCAGGCCATATACTTTTTACAAAAAGACCTCTTGGATTCCTCCTAAAAGCAAGAAGACCTTCCAGAATTGAAGGGAGTGGAATTTTCTGAAACAAATCAAATCACAAATGAATCAAGTTGGCTCCTGTCACAGACCCCCTGCCTAATCGAATGATGAAATACATGGAGCTACTTACTAAACCTAAGGAAGAAGAACTGGTAGATTCACTTTGAGCACATCCCCCTAGAATAACTTGATGAGTAGTCAATAATAAGATTCTCTTGTTCTTTCCAAAGTCCAGCCACAGAACTTAAACTCCTATGTAACCATCAGGAAAAAGTCTTTTGTCATGATGATACCTTTCTTAACACAAGCTTCCTGCAATGGTGAAACTGGCCTGAGAAGCGAGTGCATAAATAGCCTTGCAGTTTTGTAATCTTTAGAATTTCATGAATCGCCTATTCAACTGTCTCCCTTTACAAGGCTGCTCTCATTTGCCCTCACTGACCCTATTCAATTGCTCCATTCACAAACATAAAGGCTTCTGTTTCAGAGCAAGAACTGAAGTATTTGTCTAGCAGCCTTCTCTAGAAACAGAAATACTCTAGAGCATCTCAGGTACTTCACAAAACACAATCCAATATGAAGGCCACAGAAAAGAAACAGCTGTGCAGAAGATCCCATGCTCTTTAAGCTCAGGAAACAGACTGATTTAAATCTTGCTAAGGAAAAGAGCCCTTTTCACAGCATAGGAATCTCTAGAACAGAAAGAGCTGTTGGATATTTAACCATCTATCTTTAGGGACTTTCTTTTCTGCACACCAAGATTCCACCTGCATAACACCACCACTACCTTAGGTAAATGATTACTGAAGTCAGTAATAAGGCCAGTGAACATGTGTTCTAATGGGTTAAAGCCCAAGATCTTCCCATTCAGCTGAGATAGAAGGGAATCCGGACCTTCTAAATACTACACAGGAGAGAGCTTTTGCTTGGAGAAAAGTGACCTATGCTGGCAAATAACATGGACAATGCTTACAGAGACACATCTACAGTCAAAGTTGCACTAAGGTCCAGCTGCCTCTTCTGCCTTAGCAGTAGGGACTGGACAGAAGAAAGGAAGAATGATGCCCTCCATTCTACCACCCAAGAAAGCAATAGAGCTCCCTTCCCCGTTTTTCACCTGTTGTACTCCAGCTGCTCCAAGGAGAAGATGTGTTTGTTGAAATATTCCTGGAGTTTCTCATTTGCATAGTTAATGTTAAACTGCTCAAAACGATTCACCTGTAAGAAGAAACAAAAATTATAAAACTTAACATTCTTGTCCCTGGGCTCTAAAGGAATCTATGACAGTAATGGGGAAGATGCCAGGCCTGAAATGAAGTCAAGAGAGCACAGAGGCAAAGGGTTAGATGGACCTGAGGAGGACAGTATGGGAAGGTCCACTAGGAGAACAGCTTTTGTAGCTCATGCAAGGTTAATTCAGTAGGCCTAAATGGTAGTAAAGGATGCTAAAGACAATCACATTTCTCTTCTTCTTAGGAAGAAAGAAATATAATCCCTAAGTGTTAGGTCACTGGGCTTTCTCTGATATATCTGGGCAGTAACTATATGGCTGTTGAACATACATCTCTCATCAGCTGCAGTCAGAAGCATTACACACAGGATTCTTAACACAAGGCAAACCAGATGTAAACAAACAATGTGCACACAGAAGTTGGACACTGAGTTTGTATACAAGTCAAAAATTCAGTATTACCTATCACAGCACATCTACTTACGATCTGTGTCACAAACCAGATCTTGAACATCAGCCTACATGAATACAGGTGGCAGAAATGGGCAGCTAAATAGATCTTGATGCTTCCGGGGTAAGTGACAGTGGAGAAATTCCAGAATGCCCTATGCTAACCTAAACAGGATACAAACCAACCAAAATTCTTTCCTATGCGTACCAATATCTCCAAAACCAACCCACTCTGAAAAAAGACAAAATCCTGACCTGAAAGTTCTCAAAGCCGAAAATATCCAGGATGCCCACAGACTTAAAGTTTTCCTTGCCTTTGATCTTCGTATTAATCTTGCTAATGAGCCATGAAAAACACTGAGAATAGAGCGCCATAGAGAGGGAGTCTCTGGAGTCAGCTGCCTGTAAATACAGAGAGAAAAAGTCAGACACAGGGAGAAGCAGAGGCACAATGGGCACCACAAATCTCAATGGGACTTCAGGTTCCTCCACTCCTCTTCAGATGTCTCAGCCTCTGTACTGGTTGTGAACGGTGCAGTATTTATACGTGCAGTCAATATTCAAGTTTGCAAATAGCCCATCCACACACAGATATACCATGTATTACCTTTGAGTAACTAATTTGAGAGGTTGAAGTAAGTAGCAAAATCACTGACATCTTTTGAAACAAGTGCTGGGGCAGGGAAGGTAAAAAAATACCTCATTACTATGCCCACAACAGTAATTTGTATCACCTGAGCCAAAATTTGCAGTGACAGGCAAGGTATCTCAGTTAAGTACTCCCAGTGGAGCTGTCAAATGGGTGTCCACTCAGTTTTTCAAAAACTTGTAGGAGAGGATTTAATAAAGTATTCTGTCACCAAGTTACCTTCAAAATCCCCCCTCCAAAACTTTCCTGCAAACAGCATTATCTTACTGGAAGCCAGGTAAGACATGCCACAGAAGAGCATGGGTTGAGAGACCTTTCTGGAGCTGAGCCAACATCCCATGCAGTGACCACAACCAAGTGTCATAGGTGGAAAAAATAACTTAAATTGTGATCACTAACAGGAAGTTAATTGGGTGTATGTAAGTGTGTGGATGAATGTCTGAAATCAAACTTTTGAAATCTCAAGTGAAAGCATGCTATTTGATAGCTGTAACAGGAACGGGCTGGTTGTAAATTTTTATAAAACCTGGACTAAACAAAAGTGGCACACCCAAAATCCTCCAATAAATAAAGAGACATGAGTTAGAACCACGAATTAAGAGGCTGATCCCACACTGTCCTTCTGTACATACACTATTCAGACTGGGAAACCAAAGGGTTAATGTTCTGTAAAGAAGAAGAGGCTAAAATAAAAGTTCCCCAAAAGAAGACATGAAGCCAGAGAGTAGAAAAGGGAGCCAGGAAAGAAGATGACAAAGATCTTGACTGGAAGAAAGACACTGGAAGTAGGGAAAGACCCTGAGGATGAGATACATGTGGAGACAAGTGTCAGGGTATGCCCAAGGACCTCAGCTGGTAGTTCCCAAGACTGGTAAGTGCAAGAAGGTACACAACATGATCCAACACAACTTTCAGCCTGACCCTCCTAGACAAGCAGCAGTCTCCCAACTGGGAAAAGAAGTTGACATCTAATGAACGTAATGCTGAAGGGTGAGTGAGCAAGTATATGAAATAATCAAGTAGGGTAAAACCTATAATCTTGTCATTTTATAAACAAACCGCAGTATCTGGATGAATTACAGGTTGTCTTACCCGTGACACCAGGGTAATTCCTACAGTAGGCCTGACCAGTAATGACAGAGATCTTCTAAATGTATCCTCATCCTCTTCAACTTTGCAGGCCTGAATAACATGACCTCTCCTGCTCTGCTTTGCTAATGGCAAACTGCTTCTGGATACTCCCAGCCCCTCTCAGCAAGCTCCTGAGGCCCCAGCCTGCAAGATCTTTCTTTTCACTCAATCTCACTATTTTTTTCCTCTTTTCTGTTCCTGGGTAGTATCCCCTCTCCAGCAGCCCAAGGCTGAGGACACGCAGCAACCTCCCTTTTCCACAAAACAGAACATTTCAAAGCATGGGCACACGTGCCTTTTCTGGGTACTTCTCCTCTCCATCAGATGATCTGTCTTATTAGCTAGTTCTAAGAATGCCCTCAAGGCCATGCCTCTGTAATGTCTCTGGCTACACAGTAAGTTAGACTTATTTTCCAAGAACAGGACCTCCCCATCCCGCTGTAAGCAAAGATGTTTTCCCCACAATATGGTTCAAATGAGATTCTCAAAGGCTCCTTTCATCCTCCCAGCTTTGGCCGCCTTCATGCCAGTTCATCCATTCAGCCCACTAAAATGTCAAAGCTCAGATGGGTAATGAGCCCATTACACAATGAGAATTCCCTGGCAGCTCTATCAGTGTGTTCCCGCAGCAACAAGTGAGATAGGTGGGCACAGTACATGAGGGCTTAAACTGGAACAAGTCTTTACAGGCCCAGTGTTCAGTGCAACAGGCTCACCTGGTGAAGACAGCTAAGTAGTAGCATCCACTTGCTATAAGAATTTTCTTGCAGTCTTCACTGGGCAGCAAGAAGTACATGTGGGGTCCAACATGCACAAATGTCAGGAATTGCTATACTATCAGGGAAAGCTCTGTTCAGGGAGACTCTTGTAAATCCTACAACTGTGTACTGTTGCTCTGGACTGCAGGGAGTGTCTCTGGCATTATTTGTTATCCATCCTTATGCACTGATATAGAAAGACGTGGCTTATTTAGCATGGGCAGCTGATGAGAGAAACTGGTACTGGATACTGAGGATATCTATCACAGACTATAGGATGAAAAAGAATTTTCACACTATTTCATTTCAAAGAACGGTCACAGACTATGAAAAGATACCATTTCTTAAAGGCAAAGCTTAGCTTGTGATATATTAGCAGGTGTTTTCACAGCAATAAAAGAAGTGACTACTCTGTACATTACGCTGTAATGACCGCTGCTGAGACTTCAGCTGGAATACGGTGTCCAGTTAGAGGTACTCCACTTCTTGAAAGATGTGGGAAAACAGAGAAAGAAGAGATTTAGAAAATTACTTACAAGGAAACATTGAAGGAACTGGATTGTTTAGCTTAGAAAAGAGAACACCACGTGAAAAACTTCACAGAAGCAGAAGCTATAAAGGTGGACAGCTGGGATGTCAAAGGTAATCTAACTATGAGGAAAATCTTTCCAGCTCCAGATTCCACTGAAGCTACAGCAGGATACTTAAAGAGGCTGTGAAATTCCTTCCATGGGAAATCTGAAGGAAGGTTAGACAGACATCTGTCAGAGGGAACCTAGTAACTCTGGTTTCTCTGCCAACATAGGGGTTGGATTGATAACCTTCTGCAGTCCATGCCAGCATAAGATTTCCATTACAGATTTTCATTTTACTATACATAATGCTTCTTCCATACTAGTAATATAATTCCTTGTTTCCCAGTGTCTTGCATTTTATTACTAACAGATTTTCTAGTTATCTGTCCATGGACCTAAAACACCAAGAGTGCCCTCAAGTGATCAGCAACACCACAAATCAAAGTCAGTAAGCACAACACTGTAATGAACCACATAGAAATGTAATAGATAAGCAGGATGGGCTCCAGCACACAGTATAGGTTTAGCAGATGAAAACTACCTATCAGTTTATTTGGCCCTCCTTTGCAGTTGTATGGATACACAAAGAAGCTACTGTGAGGTAACAACCTACCATCTGCCGGAGGTTTTGTGGTAACTATGTGCAAGCTTATATCTTCCAGTAAATGCAGCATTAACTTGGGAGTTCTGCAAGGTCCACGCTTGCAAACATGCAATTACCACAAAGCATCTGATGTACCTTCCACACGACACAAGCATGACCAATTCCTGGTGAGGGAAGGTGACTTAAAACCAGCATTGCGCATTGCCATTTGCAAGTGAACTCCCCTGTAAAGCCTAAAAAGTCAACACGGGGACCTGAAATACGAACGAGGGCAAAATACTTGAGGGCACAGCTGAGCACCTAGGGGGTGTAACAAGAAACCCTAAACTTGAATGGATGATACAAGAGGGAGACAGAGGGCCTGGAAATGTAGAAGTGGCAGAAGCAGTAGTATACACTAGGACACTTACCTGTTCCACGGTGAGAGGGGAGCTGATCTCTTCCCCACGCAGAATCATGGACCTCTGTGTCAGTACTTCAGAAAGCTGAAAGGAGTCTAAGCCCAGGAGGTCACTGGCAATGTTCAGCACTAATAACAAAAGACGACACACTTTTTTCTTCTGCATGGAACCCCATCACTAATGGGGGGAATCCATATTCTACAGTTCAGTGAGGAAATCCCAGGGATTCCTACAAAGCAAGTGACTAAGCCCCAGTGTAAAACGCATCCCCCTTTAATTAATTCTCTTTGGCATACCCAAAGCTGCAAGCTCACACATCCAGTTTGGGTCAGGGTCAGCACCCGTTATGGGCCACAGACACTTGTAAGTCAGCCTTTCTGCTGACAACAGGAAGACCAAAGCACTGTGTAAAGCTCAGCACCAGCAAAATATTTACTGAATGAGAAGCTACATTTTCCTAAAGGCACAATAGTGCTGTCTGAGCATGGGATTGCTAAACTTGGATGTCAAGGAGAGAGGCAATTAACTTAAGACTTCAAGTACTTGTAGCATATAATTATTGCTTCTGTCTGTTTAGGGATTCACTTTACCAGACCACCTCAGACTGGATAACTGTAACGGTGCACACTAAAAGATGCTTCAAAGGAAGATGTGGGAAAGTCTGTAACAGACTACTTTTATCCTAAAGTCTTCCCTGTTCCTATTTCTTCCTGCTCTTTCAGTGCAAAAGAGAAACTGTGAGACTGAGGACTCAGTCTGAGAGGGTCTAGGAGAACAAATGGATCACAGGGCCACAGCCCAACTAAAATATATCAGGGCTCTGAAGCTATGCATCCTGTGGCAATGCTTTTGCAGGATTAAACGGCAGGGAACCTGCTTGCAAAGGCACTGCAGGCCAGCATAGCAGAGGCAGAAAGAATGACAGAGTGAGCTTTACTGGGGCCTTACTGGGTTTTGCATTGTCTACGAAGTTGCTGGGGTCCCACTTACCCGCTTTTGTTGTGACCTGGGCCCCACCAGCTGTCATGAATTCAACATTTCCCAGATGAAGTGTGCCAGAAAGAAGTTTGAAGATGTCTCTGATTTCTTCAGTGCTGAAGTCCACCACCTTCATGGCAGTCTATGCAAAACCATACAGCTAATGTTGGCTATACATACAGGCACAGAGTACAATGCAACCACCACACTCATGCCCAGCCCATATAAGATGTAAAATTCAGAATTACAGTCATCATGAATCAAAGTGAAACAGGATGGCACAGCCCGTCTCTGTTATACATCTGTCAGTGATTTTTACTGTCTCCCATTCTCTCTTTCATTTACCCTATCCCCATCTAAGGCAGGAGGGCATTTGCCCTGTCTTCAAGTTGGACTTTGCTGCTGCCATTGCCTGTCTGTCACAGGAAGAATGTGTTTGTCTGTGCCTGTGTGAGGAAATCCTTCCCTGAACACTGGCAGTACAGGTTACAGACGTCACTGGACTGCTTCCACATTCTGCCTTTTTGTCTTCCCTTGAAGGACGGATCCATATAATGTACTTAATTTACTCTGATCCATGTAACTCCCTACTCTAGCTTAGAATAGTAGATTTATGCAGCAAGATTTAAAACCAGGCTTTCAGCGTTAACTGCTGAAAGGTTAGAAACAGGTTACCAGACGACAAGGAAGAATGGCACATTCCCTCTGTCTTAGTGCATGCACGTGAGTCAGGGCTCATGGGCATAAATTGACTTTGAGAGGTACGACCTAGTTTTCATGCATTCTCCCTGTCACTGGAGCGCTGCAGGGTTCTAGTTCCCTTCTTTCCTCCAGGCAGCTCCCCAGCTGAAGTATAAATTCCATTTTGCCACTGAAACCTCTGCTGCACAGGAGATATTTCCTTCCCTTCAATCACGCCTAAGCAGAAGCTACTGAAATCCTAAACTTACTCCTCTCACCTTGCTTCTCTGGTTTCACCTACATTATTAGAGCCCTCAGGCCAATAACCACTTACCAAACAAAACATGAATTGCATATTCATCCTGCTAAACCTATAACCTCTGGTAAAGTTACAGATGTCTATTGAAATCTGTGTGTGATTTTAGAATATGCCATTTGCAAAGGTGATACAAATTTCTGGAGAACACTGCCTTCAGACCAAACTGTTCCCCTTCTGATGATCAGTGTGAGGTTTCCTGCATCAGGCCATCTAAACGGCTCCCAGGAAACATTATGGGGTGGGGGGTACTCCCCAAAGTCTCCATCATTCTAAATCATTATTCATCCTTGACCGTTTCCCAAATTCCCCCATTTCTCTACACTAAACCCACTCTTCAAGCCTTGTTTTTACCATGAACAGGTAGAGCTGAGTTTCAGACTTGTCGAATACCAAATTTTGGCTTAGAGCAAATAAATTCTGCCTGTGAGATCTACACTCTGCAGCACATTTGTTCTATGAGATTGTGCCCAGAAGTTCAGGAGAGTTAGGACAGGACTCACCATGACCTTACTGAACATCTCTACATCATTCAGGTTCTCATCACTCACACAACCAGACTGGTTCAAGTAGCGATAAGTCTCTGGCTCAGAGAGGAAGAGGCTCTCTGCAACAGAGGAAAAAGAGGCAGGGAGGAGAAAGACAATTTATTTAGCAACCAGCCTTTTCATTCTATGATCTCAGTCCCCCAAAACAGTGTGTATGTTTACCATACAGAGAGTTTATCTGAATAGATTCCACATCCCTCAAAAGCCACACATAGACAGTGAATGCACTGGGGAAGGGGAAGAGGAGGGTGTGCCGTAGTAAAGCTTGCAGATGGTATACAAAATGATTTAGAAAATCCCAAGCTGCAGAGTTGCAGAAGAATATTTCAGAACTGAATTGACTCAGCAAAACAAAATAAACCAGAAGATGAAATTCAACCTCACAATGTGTACAGAAAAATCATCTTAAGTACACACATAGAGTAATGACCTCTAAATTAGGCATCACCACTTGAGACAGAGCTCAGAGTCACAGTAAGCTTTCTGAAGACATCACCTTAGTGCTGAGCAGCAGTCATAAACTGAACAGTTCAGTTCCTTCAGTTCTAGAAGGAACACAGAGCTAAACATAAAACCAGAATTAGGTCTTTGTAAATATCATCTGTAGTGCAACCACATCTTAAATACTATCCACAGGTTTCACTCCCCATTTCAAAAAGGATAGAGGAGAACTAAAAGATCTGTGAAGAAAGGAGACAAGAATGATCAAGAGCCAGAAACACATTACAGATGAGGGAAGTGAAGCAGCCTGGGACACCAGCTTGGAAAGGGAGATGGGGAAGAATAGCAGGAATCTGATGAAGAAAATCATCTGTTTTGTATGCTTCCCCTAAGTACTTGCTGATAACCATGATCACCACTATTTTCCTTTGCTTTAGACAGATCTCTGAATTGACCTATGTGGCCATTCCTGCATGAACTCCCTAGAACTGAAGCCCTACTCCCTTCCACTCTGTGTCAGGCCCAGTTATCCCATTTGATCATTCTAACACACAGAGAACAAAGGCATAAAGAAATTCCCCAGTCTCTCAAAACCAGAGTGCAACTGTAACATGTTTCTGCCTGCCTATTTGACCTCTTCAGCAAGACCATCAATGCTCAGCAGTGCCCAGGGCAGGTACACACAAACGTTAAGGTGATGCTGCACTACAGAGAGGATTCTTCTACAACCTGCAGCTTCAGCTTTCTCTGCATGCTCTCTTCCAGATCCACCTCTCCTCTCCCCATGTACAGAGCTATAAACCCTGTGATTAGATACTAGAGATGTTTTGACTCTAGCCCTGCCTCTACATTGATGGTCTTTCTAATTTTTGTCTCTCCTGTTACCCATACTGAGGGTCTGTTGTAAAAGTATGTCTGTCAGTTCAACCTTTGAACTCCTTGAACAGCTCCCATCAGCATCCCTTCCTCTGCCTCTAGCCAGTTTCATTACCTCATCACTTAGCACAGACTTCTCCCTCCAGCTCAGAATACCTGATGCGTCTTTTCTCACATAGCATTTCTGTCATCCTCAGCCTCTTTCTCTCAATCCCCCTTTCTGTTTCAAATGAAATCACCATATGGCCTTCAAGAAAGAGTTACATATCAAGTACCTGAAATATCCATGCTCCAACTGACTTACACCTGCTTCACATGCTGGACGGGAAAAAGGACAGAGCCATATCCCAGAAAACAAAATTACCTTTCTGCTCCCCACTCACACCAGCCAGCAGAGCATAGAAGATGTGGTAATTCCTCTCTCCGGGGTTCTGGTGTACCACTCTGTTCTGAAACAAAGAATACAGGAGTAGCCAGTAGAAAGAGATTGCACTTGTGGTTGCAAAGGCAAAGAAAGGACCAGGACAGAGGTAAAAGTTCCACGGCCAGTGCATGAGGGGCTTCTTCCAGTTCAGTGATAGTGTTGTCGAAATAAGTGCTACATCAAGATCCTGACATGTGTGGCTGTGCAACTGAGCACGTACAGACTTCCCTGAACTCACTTAGAGAGTACATGCATGGAGAAACTGAACTTTGTTGGTTCTGGTCCTGCTCCTCTGTGAGTTCCTGAGTCCAAAGTAAACTACATCAGAGCAGAGATCTCTGCATTTGGAGTTGTACCCCCATATTCCTCTCTATGGAACTGAGTTTCCAGATACTTGTTCTCTCTCCTTTTCCCCTTGGTAAACAGCTTTTTCTTGGAGTCACTCTGTAATGTCCGGACTTTATCAAAGAGGAAAACAAGCTTTGACGAATATAAAATAAACATTGTTCCTCCACTATCCCCTTCCTCAGTTGGGACAGTTGCAGTAGGAACACCTAAAAAGCTAATGTCTTGTGCTGTGACAGAGGCAGCATCATCTAGGAGGAGATCTGGCACTGCCCCACCATGCTATGAGGAGAGGGTTCACCCAGCAGTCAGTAGAGGTGATGCCTACCTTTTCCAGTAAATCTGAACAGCATGTTAAGGAGAAAACATTCAAATGACATATGCACAGATCTCCTGATGACTGACAAAGAATCTTCTAGACACATTGGGATGAACCCTGTAACAAGCAACAAATCATTAAATAACTGACACTTTGGAAAGTGGGCAAAAACACTATCCCAGATTCTCCTCTCTACTCCATGTCCAAGAAGTTACTTAGAAGGGCAGAGTCAGATAAAGCATAGGGCCTGCACAATGGTGAAGTAACCTAATAAAGGATGAGCCACATTAGGGACACCTAGAAAGATTAGAGAGGGCACTCTAATCTGAAAATCTGTATTGCACACAGCAAGTCTTGCATCAGCTTTCATTGCTTCTGCAAGAGACTGCTATCTTTAATCTACCGACAGCACAAAGAGCGGAGACTAAACAATCCAAGCCTCTTATTTACAACAGTAGTAAATTCATCTGGCTGCTACTCCAGTGGAAATTGGTGTGATTTGCAGTCAGCAGCAGCTTTGAATAGCAACATCAAGAAATGCAGCCAGGGCAGCTTTATCTGCTTCATATAGACAAAGTATATGTCAAAGCCTTTGGGAGAGGGGTACATGGGCATACATAGAAGAAAGTGGTCACAGCACAACATGATTTGACTATACCCAGTGTCCCCTGTTCTTGTCACTGGAACAGGCTCCCCAGGGATGTGGTCATGGCACTGAGCCTGTCAGAGTTCAAGGAGCATCTGGACAATGCTCTTAGTCATATGATTTAGTTTTAGGTAGTTGGACTCAACGATCCTTATTGGTCCCTTCCAGCTGGAGACATTCTATGATTCTATGATTAGGGTTACAAGGACTACTGGAGATGGGCAGCCCAAAACAGGGAGTCATAATTGGCCCTCTGAATTCCTATTCTCCTCTGCATTCAAATATTGTGCAGAATATATTGATTCTTAGCTTGGTCTCACTTTTCTAAACCATGAATTAATTGGCAAAGCTAACATAAGGGAACAATCTTCTGGGAAAAAAAAAAAAAGTATGCAGTCAACATGAGGGATCACCCTAGGTAGCAAATTATAGGGATTTAAGTATCAAGTTCTGTGATTGCCAAAGTGAAGAGTCAAACTATGTCTGTACTTAATATAGTACCTAGAGAAAAGGTTTCCAGAGGTAAGTGCTGCAGAGCCACAAAACAAATATTTATTCCCTCTTTAAATTGCAAATTTGCCCACAATTATAAACTGGCTTTGAGAAACCATGATGAGGAATTTCCCGACCCACTCTGAGCTCCTCCTCCTTGTCTTCACTTACTCCATCCATTTCTGGCCCACTGAAGAAAAGGATACAATCAGTTACTCGGCCTCCCTGGATGTGTCCATGTTGAGAGAAGTGCAGCTGGATGAACTTGCCAAAGCGGCTGGAGTTGTTGTTATAAACTGTCTTGGCATTTCCAAAGGCCTCCAAAATGGGGCTGCAGAAACAAGGCAATGAAGATATTATTGGTGATGGGATACCATTAAAACAAAGTGTGTGCCCAGCGTTTTACCATTTGCACAGTGTGCACTGCCCCGTGAGATTAGTTGGTTACAGCACCAGACTGGACAAGCAGGAAGAACTCAAGGGCAAGAAAGGAGGCGAGAGCAATTTAACACGCTGCTAGATAAATTTTAAACCTTTGGGATTGGAGTTAATTATATCAGTCCCAATCAGTACGGGCAGCTGGTGTTTGTGCTGTTGAGGGCATTCCCCACCAATGTGGCTTCAGGAAATGAAAGGTGGCAAGACCCAGCCAGGTTATGTGCTTAACACAGCAGCATCCCATGAAATGGGCTTGTATTTTTTTCAGGATTTTCAGAAGCATCAAACATATAGGGCAAACACTCTGTAGCTTTAAACCACATACTTCTTTGGTCCTGCTTCTGTCTTTGAAAGAGAACACAGTATGAGCCATCTCTTAAAATTACAGGCAAACATTTTCAAACTAACAAACAAATATTAAACTGATGTGTTTGGTACTGAAATTTGATACCGGAACACACAAGCCCTTGTTACTTAAATCTTGCTTAGGTTGATACAAGCCACATGGTTTCCATGTAGAGGGACTATACACATACTCTTAAAATGAAGTTTTCAAATCTATAGAGTCACATCATTCACTTCTGGGAAAAAAAAAAAAAATGTTGCAAAAATGTCTGTCACCAAACTCAGGTGGGTGATGAATTGAATAGTTTTGTCTCTTGGTCACCTTCCTGTCTTCAGGAGATTCACACAACATGGAAAACGGTGAGTTAAAATGCAGCTTGGTTCTTGCTCCACAGAACAGTACAAAGGAAAAGCCTAAACCATTCAAACTGACAAAATGAATCCAGGATTAATCTAAAATAATCTAATTCTAAAATAATCTGAAGGCCTGACAAACAAGGAGACATGGAGATGCTACAAAAACGGCCCGTATGTGGTTATGTTTAATTTTAAGACATACAGAGATTTTAGCAAAAATTATTGCCATTGTTACCCTGAGAAATACTGGCTTTTTAAACATCTCTATCAATTTACTGTGCAGTCCCACTGGAGACAGGGGCAGATACAGGATTATTCACAAGTTAATAATAACAACATGACAAATAATCACAACTACAGATACTACTGGAGTTCGCTGAAAGCTTCAGACCTTGCAAGTGTTAGCTAAGTGGTTGTGGAAAAGGCCCAACAACCTTCAGGGAACTTCAGGAAGTATTTTCCTAATTTACCTCTTGAAAATATCACTTTAAATAAACAAAAGCATAGAAATTAAATCACTCTGTTATAACACATTACATAGAAATCTCTCTGCACAGATCAGGAGGTAAGTTCCTTGCCCTGGAGAATGTGAACTCCCAAGACCCACATCTGTGAAACAAGTATGTAGATAAGGACATTGCACAGGAATATCCCACTGAACACACCAACACCATGAATCAACAAAAATTAATGGGCATAACCAGAAAAGGGAGGACAGGGTTGCGTTATATGACCACCACAGTTGCAGTGTGAGTGCTGTAACCAGCCAGCCAATCTTTATGGCTCTAAATCATGTTAAATTAGATAAGCAAAGCACAAGGAAGTATTTTTATAGTTTAGTTTGGCAATGGGCTCACGCACATGAGTGTGGAAGTCCTTCAGGGGTGGGGGAGGGAACAGGCACATGGGTGCTGAGGCTGGCTGCAAGGCAGAGGTGCGGGTGAGCTGAGTCAGGCAGGCGTGAGGGCAGGTGCCTGGGCCAAGCCAACTGCCTACACCAGTGGGCACATCACAACGTGGCATTTGATGCAGCAGCGAACTGTGCGAGGCAGAGCGGCGCATCAGGAAGGTGATGCTGGCTGCTTGGCTGGACATGGACAGGGTGTGTTGCGGGACTCCAAACAGTGGGAACCAGTTTCAGCAGAACAGCACAAAGTGAAGCCTGGATTTTAGAAATATTGCAACATATGCAGCTCTAGGGTTCAGATGCATAGCCAAAGATAAAAAAGAAGATTTGAAGATTAGAGGGATGAACAGGGAAGGTGGCTGTGCTGTCAGCAGTGGCAACCAACATGGAGAAGGGAGCTTCAGAGTAAAGCGAGCAAGAAAAAGAAGCAAGACAAAAGTTAGCAGAATTTTTAATGGACTGATGGATATTTTCAAGACGGAAAACAGACCAAATCAACAGTGCCAAGGGAGTTTTAAGAGCCTGATTTCTGAGAAATATACCCAGCATGAACATTACAACACACAAGCAAACGATAGAAAGCTGATGTAACGGCTTTGTTTATAATGCTGTCTGAAATGGAGAAAGAATCCAGCATTGTTCCTGGGTATGTGCTGGGGTGCGAGGATGAAAATTCACCATAAGCTAACCCAAGGAGGGCCAGTAGCAGAGCAAGTGAAGCTGAGCTGCAGACATATGAAGCAGTCTTGTTAGGAGTGGCAACAGCTTCGGGCCCTGGGCCAGGTCTTCAGCTTCTCCGGGGAAAAGGTGACAAACCAAATTCTCTTGCAGTCTCATTACAATAGCTCATGTAGCACTAGAGATGTACACAAAATGGGTTGCAAGCTCTTACTCCACCTCACAGCTGTGGGATCTTGCACACTCAGGAATCACCTACCAACCATCGTAAGCTTTCTAGATCACAGGCAAGTTACCACTTAATCACTAAGCAGGTTTAAGCCTTCTAAGCTGCTTGCCTTAAAGCAGATTTTGCAGATCTTGAGTCATGACTGTATTACACTCAAGAGCTTCTTCCAATTTGCCAATGTCCCTGGTAAAATCTGCACACCTACAAAGGATAAATCATCCAGCAATGGTCTCTTGAGCACCAGGTCCAAAGGCAGCAACCCTCTGCTCAGTGCTGCTCTGCTTATAAGGATCCTAAAAACTGCAATGCTCTTGCAGCTGCCACATTAGAGCTCCGTGTCTGCTTAGGCTATTTTCACCACAGTTACTAGTAACTTTCTTGTGTCACTGTCTTCCAGGAAACATTCCTTCTCCCTACTCTCTGGGCCCTGAAATATGCCACTTGCATGAGAGTCACTTTCACACAGATGGTTCAAAGGATTCCAGCTTCCTACACAACTAGATCCTGTTGCAGACATCTGATTTACTACTCTGGATGTTTCTGTAACTATCACAGGCTCAAAGTGGGACCAACCTGCAGCCTCACCCTTGACAGTACCAAACTGCAAGATGCCCAGCAAGGTCCTCCAGTCACAGGCAAGACAGTCTTGTGTTGGGAAATTTTTTAAAAGTTTAATTCATTAAATAGAATTCAGGAGTTAAGGAAAAGGAAGACACGAACAATAACAGACACTTATGTAAACATCTTTCCTCCATCCTCCCAAGGCTTACCTGAAAGTCAAACACTTATTGTCCTCCTTTTCTTAGCCTCAGCTTCCATTTTTACCTCAGGTTACAAACAGTCTCTCGCAACCCCTGCAAAGCAGCAGGCAGCACAGGAGGCTGGGTTAACACACATAACTCTTTCTTTCTGTTGCTCTTTGTTGCCTCGTTTTCTCTGCTGCACTTTGCCTCTCACTGGTTTTCCTCGACCACATTTTGCTTCTTCAGGTTTTCCTGACACTTTTTTCCTTGGTGTCCCTCTTCCAGCATGGGTCACCCATGGGCCACGGTCCCTCAGGAGTGTCAGGACCTCCTTCAGCATGAAAGATCTGCGACAGAGCACATCTCTATGCCCTCATGGCTGCCAGTTTCTTTTCCAAACACATCTGATCCGGGCACCATGCACTTCCCTGCCTGCCTGACACCTGAGCAAGGTTTTGGCGGGTGGTGGTTACTCCCTGGTGCCACCTTCAGCCAAGACCAGCTCTGGCCAGCCCGGGGCCTCCTCCCATTGAGGCCCTGCTGCAGCCCCAAGCAAACCTCCTCGCTCATGCCCCTTACAGCTCCCATGGATGCTCCTCTGTGAAATCACCTGTCTGGACAGCAAGCGAGCTGCAAGGCGACCCACAGGTCCTCTGAGGGCAAGACATACCAGTGGCCTGAAACACAGAGGCCAGGGGAGAGCAGGGGCTAAAGGAGGAAACCAGGAGTCAGAATGTGATGGAGACTCATCACAAGCACATCCACAACGGAGAGCTGTGGGAGACACAGACAATGTGGACCAGCCAGTGAGGGACGTTATCCATGTCCCCTCCAGTCACTGCCACAGGAGACATAGAGCTGGAAGGAGGAACAGCGCAGTGATGTGCAGGTGAGCTCAAAGGTGCAGCTGGGAGGGCACAGGGGATGAGTTACTGAAGGAAGGAGAAATCCCAGCCTTGGCTAGAGCAATAATTCTCTGGCTACCATGAGCATCCTGCACTGCTATTGGAAAGAAGCCTAATTCATCCATGGGTAGCTGGGACAGCAGCCAGTGCGAGGTGTCCTGGGGAGATCACGACCTCCGCATCCCCCTGACATGACACCGTTCAGCTGCATGATCCTCACTGCTGAGGTTTGGCTCCGTCCGCTGAGGTTTGGCTCCATCCGCAGCCTGACTGCCCAGAAGAAGGCAGCGCCCCCACCAAAGGCAGGCTGCTCCAGCACGCTGGTGCCCGTGAGGATAACTGTACCTGCTTTCCAGGATGGCTTCTTCCACACGAGTGCTCTTCTCAGATGGAGGGGCCCCAAGGGAGGTCTGGCTCATGGCTGACAGAAATTTCAGCAGCAACTTGGTGCTCTCAGTCTTTCCAGCTCCACTTTCTCCACTGTTAAGAAAAAACATACATGTCATTCACAAATCTAGGACAGACATAGCTAATGACCATCCCACCCACAGCAGAGAAGTGATCTCCAGGAATAATCATGTGGCATCTCCACTGTGGCAAGCAGGGATCAGGCAAAGGGTAGGGAGGATGGTGTGAATATTTAGGCAGATGTCATTGCAAACAGAGCAGCAGGAGCAAGGCGTGTAATGCAGTCAGGGAGTAGCCGTTTCTCTCATTTCTAACCTTATCAGAACACACTGGCTGTCATGACGCTTCCACAAGCAGCGGTAGCACTCGTTAGCGGTGGCGAAGATATGGGGAGGCAGCTCACCCAGGCGGTGCTGTCTGTACAGGTCTATGGCATCCACACTGTACAGACCAGGGATGGGTTTGTAGGGATTTACTGATGCCAAGATGGAACCAATGTTTGTCTAGGGGGAGAAAACAAAACACAGCAAGGAAATAAAGCTCCTGAAAAAAAAAAAAAAATCACAACGAACCCAGACCCTGAAATAACTCCTGATGAAGGGAGAAAGCCTAAGTAAGGAAGTTGGGCTTCAACAGGGAGCTCCCCAATTTGGCAAAGAATGTCAAACCCCAGGGCAGGGGCTGCACAAATGGGTATGGATGGGGAAGACTGAATTTTGCTGCTTTACAATAAAATGTTCTTAGTCTGTTGTCTTTGCTAAATTAAGCTTACACAATTTAAAAACATGATGCTATCTTTATACCCAGCTACTCTGCACTGTGCTTGAAGCTGAAAAGCAGAGCCAGGACTGAAGGAGTATCAGGAGATACCTTCAATGCCCCTATATCCATAGTCTTAAGTGGAGGGGGCTTGGCAGTGTTCAAGCACCTCCTGAACAAAGAAGTGGGACACAGACACAGACACACACACACATATGCAAAGAGCTACTCAAATGTATCATTCTTCTTCTGCTGAAAAATGCTGTTTGGAGCAGCTTAAATCATTTGGTAAGCCAAATCAAAGTTGTTAGCTGAAGCTCAGGATTTCAGGTAAAAATATTTCTATGTTTTCTAAACATTTTATTTTGAAAATCTCACAGTTCAAGAAAAGAGTTAGTGAGCTTTAAAATAAAATACCCAAAGTCTAATATTGAATTTCAAACATATTCTTTTGTGAAGTCAGAAGGAAATAAAATTTGGGGGTTGGGGCATGACTTTTTGGTTCAGCCAGCCAGCTCAAATCCAGTTATTCTCAGAGCTGTAGTTCAGAGAAGTGGTGCCACCTCTCTCCTAAGAATGGCTTTGTAATATGGTTAACATCCATCGTAAATCCTGCTACTGGTATGGTGGCCTCCTTCACAGGGACATCTTGGGCTGCTCTACTCCAGGAATACCCACTCTCAGCAGAGGTGATGGAGAAAACACTTAGATTGCTGCAATAGGTGCCAAGCTTTGTGCCCAGAGACAACATCTAGTTTTATTTCCAAACTGTCACCACATACATACAGAAGGATTTGCATGCATCCATTGGAGAAGCTGTAAACTAACACTTGGTGACAAGAAAGACACATGCTTTCTCCCTGCCAAATAAAATCTGAGGCCATACTGCAATGCCAAGCTCTGAAGTCAGAAGCCAGACTGATAAGATGCTGTAATCACAAAATTTAAGACTCATGTATTAAAGCAGCAGTCAGAGATCATTAGGGGAAAAAAAAACATTCACCTAGGCCTAACTGCATTATCAGTATGAACAGGCTAATATGGAACAAGTCCTGAGGACTCTCTGACATGGACCTTGTTGGGCAGAAATATAACTCATTGGTGATGAAAGCAATAAGCAAGCAGATGATATTTGGCAAGACAGGTGGGAGGAAAGAGAAAAGCACTGAGAGAGAAAAGATGGATTGGGAAAAAGCATTGTACAAGCAGTTGAGCAACAGACATTGTCCAGAGGCTACAAGACAGAGATGTCCATCCTAATACTTCTCACAGACCTTCACAGATTTTTTTCCCCTCAGATGTTTCATTTCACATTTCCCACTCTAGTTTCAGCTCTGTCAAGGAACAGAGCTCCGACCGCAGTCCTTTCCAGAACTTCTTCCACTACAGCCATCTCTTTCAAAGGCATTTCTAGGAAACTTTTCCAGTAGCAGTCTCGTCATCACCTGTAGTCCCTTACAATTTCTATCCACAATTTTTAACAGCAGTGGCATCTGTGCTTCAACCATGTACATACCAGCCACTCTATGAGCAAGGAGTGACCATCCCCAGAGAACTCTGTAGAGCAGGAAAAGCCATGCATGGCATGTCTGCTTCTCAAGACAATGTATCCTACTTGGGTGGTTAGATATGACAGAGCTAAGGACAGTACAAAATGTGGCAGTACAGCCCCTGACTCATTTATAATCACTCACATTATGTTTGGTCTACTTTTCAGAATCACAGAATTGTCTAGGTTGGAAAAGACCTTGAAGATCATCCAGTCCAACCATTAACCTACCACTGCCAGTTCCCAACTACACCATATCCCTCAGTGCTATGTCGACCCGACTCTTAAACACCTCCAGGGATGGGGACTCCACCACCTCCCTGGGCAGCCCATTCCAATGCCTAACAACCCAATCTGTAAAGAAATGCTTCCTAATATCTAGTTTAAACCTTCCCTGGTGCAACTTGACGCAATTACTTCTTGTCCTATCACTTATTACTTGGTTAAAGAGACTCATCCCCAGTTCCCTGCACCCTCCTTTCAGGGAGCTGTAGAGGGCGATGAGGTCTCCCCTCAACCTCCTCTTCTCCAGACTAAACACCCCCAGTTCCCTCAGCTGCTCCCATACAACCTGTGCTCCAGACCCTGCACCAGCTCCGTTGCCCTTCTCTGGACACGCTCAAGTCATTCAATGTCCTTTTTGTAGTGAGGGGCCCAAAACTGAACACAGGAATCGAGGGGCGGCCTCACCAGTGCCGAGTACAGGGGTCAGATCCCTTCCCTGTCCCTGCTGGCCACGCTATTGCTGACACAAGCCAGGATGCCGTTGGCCTTCTTGGCCACCTGGGCACACTGCTGGCTCCTGTTCAGCCGGCTGTCAGTCACACCCCTCCCCAGGTCCCTCTCTGATTGGCAGCTTTCCAGCCACTCCTTTTATTAAGGGATATACAGGAATTGAAGGAATGAAAGGGAAAGATGCACTCTTAAAAGCTGCAGGTTCTTGCTGTGCTCACATAATTTCCTTAAACAATTTGGTAGAGCTGGAATGGTATTTCTTAGGAAAATAAAAGGTACTGTTGAGATTGTCAGTGTTCCTGTATCACATTAATTATTGGTACCCCCACCAGTCTAGATATACTGCTACCTACAGTCCCTGACCAGAAAGGATCCCCTCTAGGAACTCATGGCAGGATGCTTCCAGATATACAGCTCAGAACTGCACTGTCCTTCTTCACAGCAGTTGTCCACTTCACTTTCTCAGTTTTCCATCCTCTCATTAATTATTTTTATTATTATTTTTAATACTAGTTACCAGTATTCCAGGTTACCCATTCCTTCAGGTGAATTTGTTTTCTAGAAAATTGTGGTATGTCTCTTCTGTTTCTGATCTCTCTTATTTCCTTTCAAATATTTTTGGCCCTGACTGATAGGCATAACTCCTCTCAGTACAGCTTCATCTGCAACCTTAGCCTACTACACTCTTATCTGAGGAGGCCATTGAGGATGATATTAAATGAACTCAAGCCCTGTAACATGCATGGTATTCACAGATCACTGCAAGTCATTAGGTGGAACTACATCTGACATTCTCAATTTCTGCTTAACTGAAAACTATATGCAGTTGGGCTATGGCAAAACCTAATAGTCAGTGATAAGATAACTGCAATATTAATGTCTGCACTGCAGAAATGCAAAACAGCACTTGTACAGTTTGGTGTTGTCCAGGTCAGGCATTGTGCAAACATATACACACATACAGTCCCACTCAAGGAGAGGCTTACAGTCCTTCACTGAGGGGTTCTTCCCAGTGCTAACCATGTTACAGAAGTCAAGTCCCTTCATAGATCTTCAAAAAATTCAGATCTGAGATGCACAGCTGACATTCATGCACTATGCACCAGTAAAAAATGACATCATATTTAACCTTTACCACCTTTACACAGGTGGAGAAAGCCACAGAACTAATGCTGAGCAGGAGAAGGAATGACAGATCAGAGCCAGAGGAAAGGCTTAAGGAGATATGGCTGCTGTGACACTGTCACAGTGCTGGTGTTGTAGCATTTCTGGTGCAAGGCACAGGCTGAAAAGGGAGAGAATCCTGCCTCACATCTCAGAGTGTGAGGAAGAGGAAACAGGAGGAATATGGGCAGAGCTGCACAAACACATAGCATGTGTAAAACACAGGTCAGGAAGAGCAGCAAGGACAAGGGCCGTCAAAAGAGTGCGTCCACGTGGGTACTGCCACAGGGTCACAAGGCTGTGTTGATAGACAACAGGCAAGGGGGTCTACAGCAATAAAACCCAGAATTTTCAGTCTCCTCTGCACCCCAGTGCAGGAGATGGTTCAGAAACAGGGTCACTTTATTGATCATTTCCTGGAATACAGGTGCATATGGTTTGGTTGCCTGGGTAACAGTTGCTATGCAACACAGATAGAGATTTACATTTTTCCTGTCATAATCTGAAAAACTCTCGGTGCACATAGCATGGACAAGAAAGGTAAGAGCAAAGCAAGGTAAGGCAGTCTTTGTAATATATCCTCCTTGTCCTCTCCAACTCTCAGCAGAGCACACTGCCCTCCCAGCACTCCAGGGATGTCTCCTTCCAGGCGTGCTTTCTTTCACAAGTCCCTTTCCTGACTCCTGCCTCCTTCCTGAACACCCAAGAGGAAAATCAGGAGATGCTTTGAGTATTCATCCATGCAAGGAGAGCAGAGCAACTCAAAAGAGGCAGAACTGCATGTAAAAGTAGAATTAGGCAACAGGTTTGCTTTCCTAGTTTTGTCAAGCAGTAGCGTTATCTGGATCATGAGGGATACTCAACAACAACCCGTATACGTGGCACTTTCCAATCTGCTTAAACCTCTGCCATGAACCTCTGAACAGCAATAATGGGGAATCTGGGGAATATAAACGCCACCTTGTAAAACATGGATGTTCATGGAGGATACAGAGCTGCACAATTACCACGGAGCATAAAGGTGAACATGCATGTTTTGAAGTTATTCTACAGATGCAGAGAGGCCCCTCTGGTAGGGGTAGGGTCTCAGAAGGCTGATGGAACTGCAAAGGGAGAAAAAAACCTGCATTTCCATCTACAGGAAACAGTATTTCACATACAAAGTGGCAGTCCTGAAGCTAAACAAAAATCATTAGCCAGAAGGGATGTGGCCCCGATTCAGCACTTACATAGATGTTACCCCGTTGGTAGCGCTGGTGCAGGTTAAGCAGGATGGCAGCTTCATGCAGATCTCCCAGCATGGACATGTCTTCTACCCCATCAACGCTGGTCTGGTGCATTGGCAAGACCTTTTCTCTGGAAAGGGAGGCCTTGGGGTACTGGAATACCTGAAAGAATGGGGAGAAGGACAACTAAGCTCATGACACCTGGGCACATGCTTTGATTTCCTACCAGCAACAAGCCCCTTTCCAGAGCTTTATACCTCAGCACTAGAAAAGGAAGTGAATAAGGCACAGATTTGCTCCCTATTTTTAGAGTAATTCTTTCATTCTTGTTCCTACCTATTTGAGCTCTCTGGCCAGAAATCATACAGTACACTCTCTTCTTTTGCTACTGAGTTAATCTCCCCCCTTCACTACTGACAGGGACAGATCAATGCAAGGTTACTTGATTATTACTGAAATCCAGTTAGGAAGAGGAGGGGACCAGCCTCCAGTTGCACTAGGCTGGACAGGTATTACACACTGCACTCATGACTATGAATAATGACAGCAGCTGCTCCCAGGAGATCAGGAACAGTCTCACAAAAACACAGGTAGGATCATGTCTCTGACTGCGGGGAGGTTAAGGCAAAGCTTACTCACGTTCCAGGTTTGGCCCTGCATTCTCCATAGGAGCAGCCAAAGTGTCTGGGAGAGGTTGCTAAGTCAAGAGCAAAGGAAAGCAAAGCAGATGAGAAACCAAATAAAGTAGTGACATCCTTTGTGCTTGATGGTATGTATGCATATAATGCAGCTTTCAAAATGTTTGTCCAGTGACAGCTATTAACTTCTAGCACTGCTCTGAGAAGTACCCACTTCTCTCTCAATGCAATCACACTCTTCTTGCCTCAGTTGCTGCCTTCTTCCTGCTAGAGCTTCCTCCTCCTCAATAACCCACTCTTCAACTATCAGGTCATCTTCCTCACCCCGTTTCAACACAGCTGAGACTATGCGACTGTTCCCCTCCACCACAGCCACATCCCAGCCTCCTTCCCTCCTCCTCAAGCACGATGCTGGCATTTCACAAAAGTTATTTCAGTTGCTTCCCACTGTTGGATTTAACCATATGCCATCTCCCACCCAGCATCCCAAGCTGCGCTAGATGGTAAGACCCAAGATAGACAGATAGGAGACTTCATACAGGCAGCCTGGAGAAGGAAACTGGCCCTCAGCAATCCTTCCAAAGAAACTTGGGCTTTTCCTTCTCTTCTGGGGCTCTGGTCTCTAACTCATTTGCATCCCTGCTTGTCAGCCTTCCCAGGTGCCAGCAAGAAACTGATGGACTCCACAGAGAATGAACCATGATCTATAGCACTGATCTAACTGGTTTCATCTGCCTGCTTTCTTGGAGTGCTTGGGCTGCCATAACTGCTAGGGTGAGGCCAGCCGTGCAGCTGAGGCTGAAGACAGAATGAGGTCGCCCAGCCCCCTGAAGTGAGCCACCCGTGTGAGTCCCTCGCAGGGCGCTCACTGCTGCAGCACATTGCAGGTGCCAAGCAAGCTCCCCCTCTCAGCTCTGAGCCCGCACCCTTGCCAGTACAGGGAAGGAATAACCTGGCACAGGATCCCTTTACGAGATCCCCGTGATACCTGCAAAAGCCTGCACAATTGAAACAGCAGCTCTGTTCCTGAAGGGAGCTGGAGAGGAGAAGTGGGCTCATTTCCCCAGATGTGTTTGCCACAGTCACACCTGATGTGACAAGGACTTGGTCTCTTCCACTGGAAAACTGCCCCACAGTTCAATTTTCTCACCAGCCAGGAGGCTTTCAAAAATAGACAGTTCATGAACAGTGTAGAACAAAGCTCACTCCAGCCAGCACACAGGCTCTCTCCAAGCCTCTCTGGTCTTCTCTGCATCAGTTCTGCACCTAGGTATCAGAGAGATATGGCTCTGCCAGCAGCAGGACCCCCACTCTGCAAGCATGGCCTGCCAAAAACACATCTGTTTTTCTTTATTCTTCAGAGAAGAGGCCTTAGGCATTTCCACAAGAGAACTGAGGGAGCCAGAAGGGAGAATGGGAAAACTAAATTCATGGAGGAGTACAAGCTGCAGATGCACAACATAAACTGGACTCTGTCAGGAGCAAAACCACTACCGCATTTTCAAACCATGAGGCAGCATACCACTCTGGCTCTCTCTTCTCTGCTGACTTGGACAAATTTTGGAAGGGGACAAGTCCATAACGGTATGATGTGATTGTTTCTTACATCTGCCTGGCACTTACTCATTTACCACTGCATTGTCAGCACTTGTGGCCATTTGGGCCAGAAGAGAAACATTAAGAAAACATCCAAGGAAAAAGCTGAGTGGACAAGTGTCCCAGAAGATACCAGGCAGTTATCAGCACCTGTGCCAAGAGGCTGCTACGCATGAAGAATAACTCTGATGGGTCAGAGCTTGTTTATGCTCTTGTAGACAACACAGGAGAAAATGGGACCCTGAAGAGCAACAGGGGCCCCAAATATATATACTAAATGATTAGTAGGGATTAGATCATCACCTGTTAAACCTGTTTTGAGCTGCTTGACTGGGGTTATTCAATCATCCCTCTCTAAAAAAAATCTGGTTCAAGTTCCTTCAAGAGTTAAGCAGGTGCTCGGGCAGGACTGCAGCAAAGGTGGATTAGGAGCATTGGTTCTTGTACTCTCTTGACAGAAACACTGCATAGGTGAAATATATTCCCTGGAGGAGTGGTTCGATGCCACACTGACACCTTAGCTGAGGCCAAGATGTCAGCTGTCTGTCCCTGAGGCTAGGGAGGTTCACTGAATACCCTTGCCCATCACTGCAGCCCTAGCAGCTCATCTGTCCTCAGGCAGAGGCTGGGGCCTCCAGCCCCACTGAGATTTGTGAGGTGAGGTCTCAGTGCCTCTGGAAGGCACTTGTGGCATGTGGAACAGGTTCTAGGCCTTTCCTGGCACTGGCAGAGAGTTGACTTTTAATCTGTCCTCTGCCCTCCAGAGTGGAGACAAGTTTCCAGTCTCTGTACCACCAACAAGCTGCAGGGATCACCCAGGGTCCTGGAGATAAGCATGTGATGCTTTTCTGTTCCCAAGATTGTGTCAAAGGGGCTTTCCCTGAGGAGCTCTGAGGTGAGACACAAACGTGACTGAGACATGATGACCCTTTAACTCTTAGAGCTTGAAAGGTGCTGCACTGATGCAGGCCAGCCAGGCCCTTTCTCATCTCCAGCCACTCCAGCAAAAAGGTTTTTGTTACCTCACTGCTCACTTCTGGACCCCTCCAGCAATGTGTGAGGAGAGCAGTTTGGAGGAACATCCTCCCCATCATCCTGTCCAGTTAAGGTGAGCTAATCTCAGTAGCTTGCACTACTGAGCTGAATGTGATGGCTGGTTTTGCCTGAAGCAAGTGAGAAGACAGAAAAAATGATCATTCAGCAGAGCTGCCTCTGAAATATCCTTTCCAACAAGTTAATACTTAAACAGAAATTTACAGGCACTAGTAAGCATATTATTTGGGAAGAAAACCCATCAGCTTTCAGTTAACTACAAACAAGCCACCAAATACCACACAGGCACCTCACAACACAGCCAAAGATTTCTACTTTCTCTCCAGTGATGAACTGATTGTCTCAAATTTAGGCCATAGTCAAAACAAAATGACCAGGACTGCAGGACTCTCTCCAAGTGCATGCAATGGTCAGGAATAAAGCAAAACCTGGCTGGCAAACAAGCCAGTATGAGGACTGCCAACCAAGCCAGGTTGAGCAGGGGAGAAATGATTCCTCCTCAACCTCAAATCCACCCATTTAGTGCAACCCTGAGCATGTGAGCAAAGCTCCCACCCAGCATCTAAGTTATGTTTATCCATAAAGCATCCAGCTGGTCTGTCTGTACTGTGGTTTCCAGTCTTGTATTTCACAAGTATCAGCTCCTCCTTTCCTCCCAGGAAGTCACATTTCTGATGGATTGTTGCTTGAGGTGTTTTTAAGGAAGTGAAAACAAATGGCAAAAGCTCTGAAGCATGACTGGCTGCCTTACCTCAGAGCTGCAGAGATGCTGGGCCACAGCATACATGAGGACACTAGATTTAGGGATCCTAAAATCAGAGGGATCAACTGGCCCATCCAACCCAAGGAACATTAAGATGTTTTCATCTGCGTTTTCACTTGGGGTAAGACAGCCAGTCCTTCCTACAGTTATCAAGCAATGAAGGGGGCGGGTGAAGGAAGCACACAGGACAGCCATCATGGGAGGCACTGAATAAAGCAGGCCCTTTAATGACCACCGTGTGATTTTTTTCTGCATAAGTCATAAAGCACATGCTCCTTCACCCTAGTGGCTTCTTTCTTCATGGAGGAAAAAACCCAAATCCAGCTTTTTTTAGACCTGTGACTCCACCCAGCATTATCCTGTGCACTTTTTCTAGCACAGACACAGGCTGGTGGTGGGTGGACCCAACCCAACTGGCTCTATGGTGGGATCCTTTCAGAGGTGCCAGCTGGGTTTTGAGGATTTTCCAAGGCCACAGCAGCATGTCAAAAGAGACAGAAGCAAGTCTGTGAGAGTCACAGAAATACTCACCATTTGTTGACACTCCGCAGGCTGCTTCATTACCTGTGACAAATGCTCCTGTGATCTCTTAAAATGAGTTAGTGACTATCCAGCGCTCCCAACACAAGGCAGCTCCTCAAGAGAGGATTTGAGAGACTACAGTAACCAAATGAAAAAAAACTATGTGTCTTCTAGGTGAGTTTGAGAAACAAATCAGGCTCTTTAAAAAGGAATGATGATTTGAAATCTAGCCCTTTCAAAGCAAGACTAAAAAATATGACAGTCCTACCACTGACTCTCCACAAGCTGGAGTCCTAAATCCGCTTTCGCCCTGTGCCCTCCTTTGTTTGCCAGGTAAAAGACTGAAAGAAAACCTGTTCAATTTTCTGTAACAAAGAAGCTGCCTGCAGAGCACTGTTCACCAAAGCAGCTGAGCAGATCTAATTGCTTGCTGCTGGAAGGCACGTTCCTGTCCATTTCCCTATCCTCTTCCCAGCCCAGGCATCATTTTGACTCCCTAAGAACCTCAGAGAAGACAGTGAATAGTTTTCCCCGGGTTAGGGAGCTAAGCGGATTCACTGAGGACTCGGATGATCCCCAGAGGTCCCTTCCTACCAATATTACTCCACAAGCACTGTAGTAGGCACGCCAGGGAACCACAAGAAACACAGGGCTGGAAATAAGGCAGGAAAGCAAGCATTACTCTCAGAGGATCTACCTTGTTGATCTGTCCTATGCACAGCTGCTGCACTTACACGGCCATCTGACACAGGCAGTTCACTTCCATGTGCCCCTGACCCAAAGGGCTGATGGCAGAAGCTGCTGAAGCAGACAGTGGTGAGCACAACAGCCCTTACAGCAGCTCAGCTTGCAAGAGGCACATCCCAGAAGAAAGGGCTGCTTAGTTGGTGGAGCTGCCTCCTTCCTAGGAGCATTTTGCCAGTATAAGGGTTTGCTAGGTTGTTAGTGCAACTCTTCCAAAGATGGCACAAGAAAAACTAAGAAAAGTGAGGTGGGCAGACAAAGGAACAGCAGAAAGAGATCAGTCTTCTCTTTTTAACCATCTTTAGACCTTTGGCTTGGTTTGTAACACAGCCAGGTCAATTTTCAGACAGAATTGCAGTATCTCAATTGATAAATTTCCTTTTAGCATGAAGGTCATGCAAGACCAAGAAGTCCATCTTGCAACTTGGCATAGGTTACAGCCTCATGCAAACTTTGCTTACCGTCCCATAATCTGAGGTGAAGAGCACGTTTCCATCGGCACACGAGACAACAGTGCATGGCTGCAGCTGGTCCTGCTCCCGCAGCCATACCCTGGCACCCTGCAAAAACCAGAAGATCTCCCGTTAGAAAGAACTGGAGCCTGCAAGATCTGCACCTGGGGTGCAAACACCCAAGGAAAGCTGGGGGAAACTGCAGTATTCAGAGGCTGCTTCCAAGCCACAGCTCCTTAAAATTTTTAAGCAAGTCCCACTTATCTTTTCAGGGAAACTGGTTTTGACTTTTTTAAAGTAACATGAGAGGAAGAAAAAGTAGTTTTAATCAACTTCATGTGGAAACCAACATAAGAAAACATCAACTTTTATAGAAAGAATCACAGAAAGATACAAACACATAAAAGAGTGGGTTTGACTGTCTAAATATTTTCAAACTTAGAGTAGCCAGTCATTAAAAGTCATGCTATAATGATAATAGAAAATGTAAATAAAGAATGTTTACAGTGTCATACACCCACACATCACTGTAAGTCAAAATGCTTCCAGAAGTCATCAGCAACAGCTAAGTAGACTTCACAGAGTTTTGTTTTTCTCTCTTGCAAGAGTTTACTTGGGTAAATAACATGACATGAAAGTTTCTCTGATGTGTATATACACTGATTTATATACACTCTGATGTGTATATAATAGCCCTGCTGCATATATAATTTCACACACACACACTACATCTTAAATTGCTCGGTGTCTGTCAAGACAATCCTGAGCACAAAGGTAAATTTCTGGTTACACATATGCAGGGATCTGCAGGGCAAGCACCTACCAAAAAAGTGCTGGGGAAATCAGTTTCCTGGATTGACCTCTTCTGCCCTGCCTTACTTTGAGACTTGGTACAAAGGAAATAGCCGGAGCACAAAGGCAAATCAGGGAGAGCATGACCTGCAATTATGCAGAATTAGGCATAACATCACACTACATTTCAGTTATTGCAAACTAATCTGTTCCATGTCTTCCCATAGAAATCACATAAACTCTGCTTAGGTAAGTACTGAGAAAAAGCCAAAGTGCTAAACTGTTGAGTAACATTAAGGCCATACTGCTTTTCATCGATTCACAGACCTACTTTCTTCCTAATTTGTTTTCTGCCCCTAAGTTATTGATTATAAAATCCCTTCCTATCCTCTTAAACCTGTCAGCACCATTAGCTCTTTGCTTATAGGTTTTTTATGTTTGAAGAGATGCAATGGTATTTCTATATAACATTATACAGAATGTGGAACACTAATTCTATTTTTAATGATTTATTTTGGTTTAGGTGGGCTTTTTAAAATTACTTTGGTCACTTTAAACACTTTAGTAGCCTGGATTTTCCTTCTTGTAAAAGATACACCTACTGGCCAACCTTCAGTCCTCAGAATAAAGGAACTGGTTGTAATGACATTAAAAAAGGCCTACATAATTCTAGCTTTGCTGCTGTGTTCTGGTCTAGAGCTTCCACAGCAGGCAGATTAATTTCCCCTCACCAAGTGAATGAAAAGCACCAGTGCATCTGATCAGTACCTAAATCCAAGAATGGTGTGCAAAGATCACCCTCATGGCTAGTGAGCAATAGTAATACAAAGAAATGTCTTCTTATGTTGCAGATTCAAGTTTCAAGATCCCAAAGAGGTGGTAAGCAACACATTGAACACAGATTTTGAGGAACTATACAGAGGTCTTCATGACATCCTCTTACATTTTCTGAAACTCTTGATGCTTGAGACAAAGTGTCCTGAGGCATCCGGGCAAGACATTGCTGTTGAGAAATCATCCATTTCCTAAATCACATTCTGACTATGCCACATAAACATATGAACAGCAACACATGGTATTAGAAAATCTTTATGCTATTTTCACCAAAGGCAAGGCTCCTACTACTATCGTGGTATCAAGAGCAAAGAGTCAGAAAACAGCAAAGTTGGGCATGGAGTTCCCAACAGTGGGATGAAAGAAAACCTTTTCTAATGCACTTACCATAAACACTCATTCCTGACAGTACATTTCAATGCCTCCAGACACCAGTAACCCATGGCACACACACAAGCACACACAATGCGCCCCCCAGCATTAGGAGTGTGCCACGCTCACAGAGCCCTCCATGGTCTGTCCCCACAGAGCAGGAGGGTCCAAGTTGCACACACTTTCCACTCCCTGAGCTCAAAAATTAGTTTGGAGATAGAGGCAGTTGATAATCTGACGCACAAGAGACACTCCACGGGCACAAACACTGTTATTTATTAGGTACCATTTAGAAGGAAAAACTGGGGAGATGGACAATAAGATCCCTGTGGTATCTTCAACACCTAGAAATTATCAGAATGTCCAGACTGACCCAGACCCCTTTCCCAGCAGAAGTCCATGTGTAAAAGTAGTAAAAATACTCCCAGAGGCAGATCTAGTTCTTTTATACAATACTGAACCATTTCCTACAGACTTATGGCAGATCCTTCTGTGTGATTCTAAGGAGTAGAAAGCAACACGATGAAAATCCCAGGCACTGTGGCATTTCAGCTGCCCAGAACTACTTATTCCGTTTCCTTTGATGCTGTAGCTGTTTTTACAACAGCAATTGCCTCTATCCAGTAGAATAGCTGCACCCATTTATGTTGTTTCCAAAAGAAACATCATGCTCAGACAGCAGCATAGGAACCACGGAGCAAATAATTATTTTAACTTCTGCCCAGCATAGTCCCCATTTCCTGAAAGGCTGAGTTTGTTTTAGTGCATCTCCTTCCATCAGCCCTTTTTTCTAAACATGAAATTCCCCAAGGAGCCTTGTCTCAATACAGAAACAGATGGTGACACCAGAAAGACTGGCCTCACATCACTCCCCTCTCCCCCAATACCACACATTTCATTGATCAGTTGATAAGATTAAATTGAGCAGAAAACTCCCAAGAACTGCCAGGCAGCAAGGCTGAACTTCCATGGGAGAAGCGAGGGAAGCAAAGTAGAGCACAGCCCAGCACTGCAGAGCAGTGACCTGCTAGCTCTCGGGGGTCCCAGCTCCTGCAGGCACCACAGACAATGGGAAAGCCGCGGCTCTCCTAGCACAAGGGTAAAAACCCTTCAGTTATCAAACTGGGATATAGGCAGTCTCACTCACATCCACAGACAAAACAGTTTAACAAAATAAGGCCACAAACTATCCCTGATTTGAAGAGAACAACTTAACAGACAGCTAAGGAACAGCAAAGTGATGATTTTGTACAACCACTTTCCACTGAACAAAGCTGGCTGAATACTGATGATACAGTAAACTTAAGCCCCTTATATTGTGAGAATAGCACATCCTCTTCCAATTCTTCTTTTAACTAGGAGTTTATTAGGGGGGGGTGTTTTGGTTTTAAGTGGAGCAAACCCAGCACATACTGAAAGAAAGAATGAATTAGTAATGTACCAGGGTAGGTCACTTGGGTGTTAAATGAACTCTCCGAGACCAGCATACTCATTCCTATGGCTCAGTGACGATCTGTCCACAAACTGGCCTTGCCACAAAGTGCATAGCAAAGCACAATCCTGAACACTGATCCCATAACATGGGGTTATAATTTAGACAATAAAGTTGCTTGCATACCAAGAGCTGTATTTCATCACTACCACCTCACTCTCACACCATGATGTCTTCCACTGTGGAGAGTAAACTCTAAGATGTTATTTTTCTCCGTTCGCATAACACCAGGCACTTTGGGGTCCTAGACTTGGAAATAAATAACATTCCCTGGTATCCATCACAGCAAGAAATCAATTGAAGTCACAGATTTCTTTGGCCTTCTGTGCCTTTTGTGAATGACTGATACCAGGAGTTATCTCTTGCATTCACACGCCTGTATCTGCATCTCAGGTGATGTAGTATGCTGTGTCTGCAGGGAAAGGATAAGGGAGATCTTGTACACTGTACCCCAGGGAAGGGGCGTAGAGGCAGACAAGCAGTGCACAACCCTGACAGCAGAAGCAAAGCACCCAAGCATTAAAGCAGAGCATGTAGCTACCAGTGGATGCACCCTCCTCATCAGCTATCCATCTACTGAAGGCAAAGAGAGTGCCAGAAGTTGAAATGCAGATCTCTGTACCTACCCTGTAGGTCTCTTTGTGAAGAGGTGCCTTTGCCTCTCCACAACCTCCCAGCCCAGCAGGAGACACATTCAGGGATTGACATGAGCAAGCCACTGCTCTGCAACAGTACCACACTTCAGAAACAAGACATCATATCCTGCTTTCCTCTTATGTGCGTAGCCTGAACTACCCTTGAATCTTCATGTTTCCCCAGGACCTCCTCTTTTCTGAAAATGGCTTCTTCCCAGGTGCAAGCAAGAATGGGTTGCCCGAGCTGTACCGGATTTGAGGAGACAGTTACCAGTGCTGCCTTTCTCTGACAGCACTCACATGTCCCCTTCCTCCTTGTGCACAAACCTGCACAACAGCCAAGAGTAACACGCTTGGCAGGGGCTACAACCATGATGGGTGCATCAATTTTCCCTGAGTGATTCAGAGAAGAAAAGTGGGTTTGGTTGGAAGACACGTTCCTGTGTATGAAACACGCACACCATTCTCCACTTTGTTCCCATTATGGGATGTTTTTGGCATGCTTTCCTTGTGAATTAACATAGTTATCAGGCTCTAGATCAACCTGCAAACACAATACTACAAGAGACTCTTGCAGTACCCTGGTTTGGGTAACCAACCCTGATCACTGTCTCAGCCATTCGGCAAGGGGCAGGGACTGTAAGTCCAAACCAAAAATTGCTGTCAGTGCTTTAAGTTTCTCAGCTGTAAGTATTGTGTATATACATACCTTTGCCCTCCTAGCACACTAAGACTGTTCAGTGGGATTAGGCATCCAAGCCTTGTGTTTTTCCTGGTGAAGGATCCATATGCTCCTAGGCTTGGAAGCAGCATTGTGCTACGCCAGCTCTCTTCCCAGCCTCAACGGGCTTTGTGGTTGTAAACCACGCCACAGAGATTGGGCTAAAGGCCCTTGTGCAATCCAGACAAAGCCAGGATCAGGTTTCAATAAATGCACTTTTCAACAGATTGATCTAGATGATCATGAATAAGTGATAGGACAGATATAGAGAGACTTAGCTAATGGATACAAGATTGGTGGGGAGCGGGAGTCCCTGACACCCTAGACCCTTATGGGAAAGAAAGCAACCTTGCTGTTTTTCTGATGTCAGTCTGAAATGAAGTCATACAGCCAGTCCCTGGGTTATATCTGATCAGCAAGACCTGGACCAGCTGCTGGAAGGGAGGGGGCAGCCCGGGAGGCCACAGGTAAGGAGAGAGGCAGAAGCAAGAACAGCTGAGCTGGCAGCAGACAACACAGAGCTGCTGGGAAGAGGGACAATACCTGCAACAGCAATCAGGATAACAGAAACAGAAGTCTACTTCTTGCAAGGCACAAGGATGACATGCTGTAGAGCAAGAAGGGACTGTATTTCACCCAGGAGGAGCTGAGCTTCCCACACAGTAGCCACTGAGCCTAGGCAGCACAGCTCATGGAGCTGAGCACAGAGCTACAACTGTGGGTCCTGCTGCTCCAGAGCTGCAGCCCAGGCTCAGCCCCATGACTCAGACTAGTTCTGCCAATTAGCAGTCCCATTCCTCACTAATTAAGAAGCAAAGCCCTCAGTCTGCCAGCAGCTCTGCAGAATAGCAGTACCAGGAAAAGGTTTGTGCATTTTAAATTGTCTAATCTAAGAGCAGTTTGTCACTTCTGGTCACTGATGTATGTGCACTGCTTCCCACCCCTCTTTTGCCTCCCCCTCCCATCTGTTCTGTTCCTCTCTCCTCCCCCAGTTTGGCTGCTGCACATCTCCCAACTTCAGATATCCCCCAGGAAATGCCTGGTCCTTGAAGGTAATTCTTGCTCTTCTCCAAGGAGCAACTATCCACTACAGCAATGACACCAGCTCCTCACTATGAGAGTGGAGGGAGTGACCCCTCAACTGTTTTCCCATGTTTCAAGGCTGCCCTTTGCCATAAGCACAAGGTTTGCAGAAAGGAGGCAGGTGTGCATCCTTCCAGGCTTCACTGCAAACTCTTTCCAAGTCTCAGCTTAAGATAAACTGCCCCCTGCAATTCCACCATGGGCACTGGAGTCACCGCCCTCCTCAGCTGAAGCAACAGTCCTACAGTTTGCAACCACCTGGGAACACCTCACCAGCCTCAAAAATGTATGCACCACTTCCATGCCTCCTCTACGATCAATTCCCCACCTAAAACCTGAATTAAAACAAGTCACTCCCTAGAGCATATTACTCATGTTGGTATGTACAGATGTGTATTCCCTGTCTCTGAACATGCCTGACACATCACAGCAGTCCTGGCTTTTCCACATCTTCTCTGTAGCCCTGGAAGGAAGGAAGCAACACTGCATGTGTAAAAGCCCAACCTGGCCCAAGAAAAGCTTTCACTGACCAGTTAGTGGCTCCGAACAGACCAAATGACTATCCCTGCTGTGCCCTCACCTCAAATATCGCTTTGGGTCTCCTCTCCCTCTTGCCAACAAATACATAGTGAGGCAGCTTCCTTGCAGCTCCCTTTGCTCTCTCAAATTTGTCCCATGGCTTCAAGGCTGAGGCTGGGCTGATGGTTGGCTGAGTGGCATTCAAGGTCCACAGAGGAGAGCTCAGGGTCTCAGGAAGCCACAAGGATACAGCACTCTATCACAGAGATGCCAGCTCCAGCATCCTGCCTCTGAGCAGCCACTATACAATGTGTTTTGTCAAAATCTCATATGACAGCCCTGAAACGGTATTTCTTCTGCGATGTTTATTACACACTATTTGGGATTACATCCAATACCTTTTTGCATCTTGCCACATCCTTGACTTTGACAATTCCCTGCCATGTGGAGTTTTACCATCTATTCACATGTTATATGGAAATGTGCACTTTTTAATCAATCAGTCTCATCGCTATAAAGCACAAAATCCCTTTTTCTCACAGTCAGAGGTGGAGGAACAGAGGAATCCAATCCACCTTTTCTGTCTCATCCATTATTTTCTGCTCTTTTGCCATGTCTCTCCCTATTTGTCATTTCACCAATAAAGTATTCTCAGGGTTTTTAAAGTCTTCACGTTGAGACATTTCCTTGGTGTTTTATCATCCTCAGTGTTCTTCCATCAAACACCACACAGAAAGCAACTGGAATGCCTCTGAGCTGGGATGAACTGTCAGCCAATCTGAAAGAAGAGTGAAAGTGGAGAAAAAGGGGGAAACAGACCAAGTAAGAAGTTAGGGAACAGTAAAGACAATAGAGCTGATGTTTCACTATTTTGTCTTCTAAAACCACTGGGGAAAAAGACGTGTGCTAGTAGCAGCATCCAACTGCTAGGGAGGGATGGCAGCATTGTGAATAACAACGGAGACATGAATAAGTTTTTAATAAACACTCCTGGAAAGCATCCCTCTTGCATCACACTGAGATGCTGAAGTGCTTTCCCACATATGAGTAAATGGAAAGGACATAAAACATTTTAAAAATCAACAGGTCCAAGAGTTCCCAGAGATCTGTCCAGTAAAGTTTCTCATCAGCTGATATTTATTTTTGATAAGCCTGGAAATGCTGAGGAAATTCCAAGACATTAAAAGGGTCACGGCCTAAATGAGGGCAATAGCAGTATTATTCCAAGTAACCATAGGTTGCTTAGACAACCCCAGGGAAAATGTAGCCCTCAGCTTTTCCACCTTAAAGATACTCTAGCTTTAATCATTGTCCAGTGCCAGTCAACATGTGGAAAGAAGTCTAGTCAAAAAGACTTCTTTGTTTTTTGCATCCAAGCGTAAGAGATAAATAGGACAGTAAGAGATTTTCATGGCATTGATCACACAGTACACAGTATTCTGATAAAAGTCAGCCCTTGAGGAGCAAACAGCAGCAAAGGGATCTCAATGAATGAGGAAAATCATGACTAGTTGAGGGACTTTCTTACAAAACTCCGCAGAGAAAAGGACAGTACTATTCTGTATTCTCACAAAGAACCTAAAATCAAAAGTAGTACTGACAGTACTAGCAGATGCCAGCATCTGGTAGATCAGTAAGCACCCACAAGGATGAGACCATCAGAGCACTGTGGATTCCACAGCCTGCTTGTTTGAACAAAATGGGATTAAAATACAGCCAAACTGAAAGGTCAACTTCAGGGGAGGAAGACTGCAAGGAACACTTCAAACGGAGGAATGTCTTCTGGAAAGTCACAGAGCCAAAGAGGACTGCAAGTTGCTAAACAGAAACTGCCAGGACATTTGGTTGCAACAAAAGCTGATGCATGTCTGGGATGTATAAACAGGAGTAAGGAAGTTTACTGCTTACTTATGCTTTGAGGTGTGAGAAAGAAGCCTTGTGGAGAAAATAAAAACCGCCTAATTTTTGCTATTCAGAAAGATCCCTTGTAATGCAAAAGTTCTTGTGAAAATGTTAATGCCATTATGTAGATTTGCCAGAGCTCAGGCTGTGCTATCTGGCCCAGACACTGATAGCAGGGGGACCAGAGCAGTATGTGGCCCAGCACAGGCTACAAACCTCACCTCAGTCCTTGCATACTCAACTAACTAAACCCTGCTGCGAGGACACCGCTGCCAGCAGTACCAACACCACAGCTCTGCTACCTGCTGCCTCACTGTTGTCAGCAACCCAGAGGAGACCTGGTGCCAGAGAATAATTTCTTGCAGACAGAGAAGTTATTTGGGATGGAACAACTCTCATGAAGCAGAAGAAAAGTAGGACCCAAAACCGGATGGAGATGCCAGACACTTTAGAAATGAAGCAGGATTTATTTTAAACCAAGGTTGTGTAACCACTTGAAGAAACTGCAAAAAGCGGGGGATTCTCCAGAAATAAGAAGCCTTCCCAGAAAGTGTGATTCAGCCAAACCTTAATCATTGGCTCAGGATGCAGGTAGCAGGAATAAACAGGACTAAGAGACAGCCCTGGTCCTAACCCAAATTTCTATCTTCTCATCAAATACGCTGATCACTGCATCTGCGAGAGGCCCTGCCCCTGGTTCAGTTGCTATGATAATTATTGCATGTACAATGACAGGACCCAAGAGTCGCCCGGACACTGTGCCAAGCAGTGCATGGCAGGCAGGGCCTCCGTAGGTGTCTTTCCTGGGACTCAGCTCTACAGCACTGCTGAACTGTGTGCAACCTCGAATGGAAATGAGGAGACAGAACCGCGGAACTCAGGGTAACTGGAGGATAACCAGGAAACCCAGACTTGCAGAAGTTTCAGTCTTAATGATCACATTTAAATAGCTCGCACATTCTCCTTAAAGCAAAATGGGAAATAAGAAATTGCAAAACATTTGTGATTATTAAGTTAAAAAAAAAAAGTGAGGCAAGAAGTGAAACCAGAGCTGTCCGAGGTGGTTTTGGAGGCAGCAATGCAGCAGCTCAGGATGGCCCAGGGAGACACGGCCTCTCTTCACATGGGGGCCCCCTCCAGTGCCTGCGCCAACCCACCCTCACCCCAGTGACAGGATCTGACAAGGCTGTAGCTCACGCAGCCTGGCTCAAGATGAATGCCCTAAGGAGGAAACTAACAGCACTCCCTGTCTTCTGCCAGACACTTCTTCATGTCACCTCTGGCATGAGAGCCTTCTTCCCCACAATTGCTGCTCCAGAACAGTGCAGCCAGGCCCTTTTGCCCTATATCTGCCTTTTTTTTATGGCTCTGAATGGTTTAGGGGAGATGAAGCTGGGATGGAGGATTCTGCATTTGGAACATCCATGCTAGTTCCATGAATATCTTCAAGGACAGTGGTACTTCTCTCTAGCTGGACTATGCAGACTAATTAAACAGGGATTGCTCTGTTTGGTATTGACACAGCATTACATACACAGCACAGATGTAACAGTCAGCATTTCTCTGTCTCTTCCCAATCTCTCCGGATCCTCTTTTCTCAGAGGTCACAATATTCACTATAAACTAAGAGGCAGTCACCAGGGAAAGTCAGCAAAGTCAGCAAAGCATATGTTCCTCGGGGGAGGAGAGAGGCTTGGTGGGAATACTCCTTCATGGAGCAGCCTCACTGCTGAAGATGACACTATCTACTGTTTCTTTCCAAGACAGCATTTCTTTCCAAAATGGCATTTTCCTAAGCCAACGGTTGTTAACACATGGGCACTCAGCTCACTGTTATCTGGAAAGACAGCACATCAGTCAGGATCAGCATCACCCAAGTTAGCTGAACCATTTCCCTTGTCTCAGACAAGAGTCTCTGGAAGGATTCTCCAGGACATCCGGCCACGGTCCTCTCTCTCACAGGAACTCCACCTTCTCCCAACTGCAGGGAGTGTGGGGAGGGCAAACCAAGCTGTTGAGAAACCTGACCCAGAGTGCCATGTGCAAGCCCTCCCCACCCAGCACAAGCTGGCCTCCCTGGGGACACTGATCTCTGAATGATGCAGCCAGGCAGCTTCAACCAAGAGCTCAAAGCTGGTAAGAATCACATGTGCAACCAAAAATCAGACTAGTGCTCTACTTGCTGCACCCATGAATAAGGCAGGCTCCACACTGCAAAAATGCATTTGCAGACAAGTCCCTGCAGTTCTTCTCCTTACCCACATACTCTGTCTGCAAATATTTACACACATGAGTTTACACCAGCAGTAAGGACCCATCAGACACCTGGAGGATAGTGTATACAGTTAGGTATCACATGGCCGGTAAAGGGCCACACTCTGCAGACCAGCTGGTGGTTTTGTGGAGTACTCAGACACTTCCCAGTTGCATCAAGCAGTCAGCACACCTGTGCAGCAGCCAGAGCAAAAGAGATCTGGCAGAGCTGCTTGCTCCCCACCTCCATTTGGGGCCAAGAAAGCAGCTCAAATGCATGCATGGTGGCAACTCAGGTAGCCCTTGTGGGAATACTCCTTCATGGACTTGACTTGGACTTGACATGGACTTGAGGCTCCCACCGGGTCTGCATCTGTCTCTGGGGGAGGTGGCTCCTCTCCCCACCTCCACGGGGGATGTCCCAAGCCACAAAGAAGAGAAGGGCTGTAGCCAGGGGAGGATGGGGGACAGTAAGTGAAGACGAGGCCAGCTGTAGAGAAGACAGTTCAGAGCACCACAGCCGTGCAGGACATGAGCACAGGATCCCCCCTGTCATGTCAGAAAGCTCTGAGGGATTTATTTTACAATACAGATGAAAAGCATTGCATTTCACCAAAAGAATAAGGAGGAAAACTGTTTAGCACTTAAAATGCCAGAATTTCTAGGCCAGTGGCACATGAGCAGAAGGAGAACAGCATCTGTGACTTCACTGGATGCTGCTGCTCGGTGCAGGCTGACCATGGGGCCATACCAAATGGTCACTCCAACTGGAGACCAGAGAGGGACAGGATGGGAGAAGTGCCTCCTTTAACCCTGGCCGCGACATTCCTGCTCCTCGGGGGGAATTGGAGAGCGAGTCACATCCTCTGTGTCACCCCACATCCTGCCCACACTCCAGACACGCAGGGAAATGATCATCCGTCACCGCGCCACAGCCCTGGCCTCCAGAGCCCCTCCTCCCTGTCTGGGCACAGGACTCACTGCAGCAGCCAAGAAAGGAGACAGCAGCGCACACACTGTCTCAGCTCATACCCGGCTGGAGCAAAGGCATCATCCGTCACATCTCTGAGCCATACTGCACACCAGACCTCAGATGGCAGAGGCACACAGCTTTGTGCTGTACCACTTGTGGAGGATGAAGGCATCCTAATCTGGCCCACCTGGGATGCCACAGGGGAAGAGCATTGGCAGCACGCACCCCACCAGCTCACTGTTCCCGGGGTCAGCAGTCAGAGGAGGACACAGCATGTGGGAAGCCCTTCAGCAATGTCAAGCTGGCACAACCGGCCAAAACTTTTCTCCCCTTGGGAGAGCAGGATGATAAGTAAGTTGAACCTATCACTAAACCATTTATCTATGATAAACTTCAAAGAATAGGAACTCCTTTAGTTTCCAGCATGCCAAGGGAGGAACCGGGGAAGCTGGGAAAACCCATAGCATCCCCACCTAACCTCAGACACCGACCACATCGCTCAGTGTGGTATCTAAATGCTGCAAGCACAGCATGGGAGCCTGCTAAGGCAAGACCAACAACATGCTGGGGTTTAAGCTATTCATTGTAAGGGATGACATGCATCCCCTGGGACAAGCTTGGCTTCTGCTGCTGCAGAAAGAGCAACTCCCTCCTGCTCAGGCGTTGCCCTCCCACCAAGAACCCCCCATGGAGAGGAGGAAGAGTGGCCAGGGTGCAGCAAATGCCAAACATTCCCACTCCAGGGAAGCCACGTTCCCTCTCTCCCACCCCCACTGGCTTTCCTGCAACGCAAAGCCTGATGCTTTCCCACACACGCTCACCCTGGCTCTCCAGCCTTGGCCACCTTGCTTCACTAATGGTTTAAACCTACAAGAGATTTAAGACTCATAGAAGTTCCAGCTTCAGGACTGCTGCTCAGCCCTTCCCTGGAAATCACTGTTTCTCCAGATAATGGCAGAATTGTGCCTGGACAAGTAAAGCTGGACAAAGCAAACAGTTCTCTGCTGGGTGCTACTTGCTGAGACACGCACCTCTGGGCATCCCCTCTCCAGCCTCCCATTCCTGTCAGGCGCTTCAGGCTCATCGGTGGCTACTCCTGTTGCAAGAGGCCAGGAGGTTCCTCGTGACAGAAGGGTGGGCATAAAGGCTCTGGTGAAATGGCCCTTTGGGAAACCCTGACCTCCATCTGATTAGATACAGGAGGCCCAGGCTTCCAGGAGCAGCAGGTTAATCAGTTAATGGCTGAAAGGATCCTGAGTGATGTGCTGCGCATGCCGCTGGGCAGCCCCAGCCCCACGAACGACACACCGACACGGGATGGGGACGACACGGGACAGGACACTCACACACAAGGGGTTTTGGTTTTGTTATTTTTGACAGTAATGTGCTCTTTTAGCTACTTAAAACTCAGAGAGGATTCTGAGAGAGATGACAGTATCTTCTCCAACCTCTGGCCCAGACAGAGTCACACCTAGGCCGCTGTCTAAGCTGTGACGACGACCCCCACCAGACTCCTTCCGCCTTCACTCTCTGGGCCCTTTGGTAGGGTTTCCTAATATATGAGTCACTGTCAGTGTGTCTTTCCGTTTGATACCAAGTCACTGAGAGCTACCCCGAGCATGACTATCCAGCCCCTTTTGTACTTGTGCTGGATTAGCTTAATCTACACCACTTTCCCTGTTTTATGAAAACATCATGCAAGACGGCGCCAGAAACCTAACTACAGTTCTTATCTCACATCTAATACTTCCATCCGCAAAGCCAGTTACCCTGTTAGTGAAGGGATTGGATCAACTCAACAGCGATGTGTCCTTGACAGTCCTCTCTGCAGCCACACATTTGTCATCAGGCAGTTTCTGCCATGGCCAGCCTTTTCCCTGCGGGAGGACCGTTAATCCTCTGCTATCACTGCTTCTTCAGACCATTTTGGTTGTCCAGCACCAAGATGTCCCCTCCCAGATTTCTCCAGTGGAGAAACTTTGGCCATGGTTCCTGTCATCCAGGGCTGTGTTACCCATCAAGGCATGACCCTCACAGCTGTATGTCAAGGGAGATCTGACAATGAAGTGGCAAACTAGCAGAAAACCTATTCCCAGCAAACACACCAAGCAAACCAAATGCACTCGTCATAAACTCAGGGCCTTACCCTTGTTTCCCAGGCCAGGGTCCTCATGAGCTCCCTTTCCCTTTACCATCTATCAGCTCCCAGACACACACCATGGAAAAAATTTCCACACACACCATGGAAGAAATTTCTAAGCCCGTAACTGCTGCATTTTTCAGCATGGTGACAGTGGTGCAGCACATGTATTGCTGGGCTGTAAGGAAGCAACTGCTGTTCCAGCCTGGCAGACCTCCCTCCAGCTCTGAGCCAGGAGGCTAACAGGGCTTGGAAAACCCAGGGTGAGCTAAGGAACCAGTCTTTCAAAAGACAAGGTTTTTAGGTATTAAACTAGTGTTGAGTGACACCTTCTAAGAGGGAAGAAGAAGGTGGTGTGACCCGCTCCTTAGAACAAAGTAGCTTTCCAAAGTATCCATGCAGTAAATGCTGGATTCCCCATATGCATCAGCAGTGACTGATGCTGTAAGCCCTCTGCTCCATCAGCCTAGTAGGAAAGGTGGCAAGAATCTTGATAAGAAACTTGTGCCTGGTATTTTGTCCTTTCTGTTACAGGGTTAAATTCATACAGCCCAGCTGGAACCAGGGATGTCTGAACTGTCTCCTAAATCTATTTAGGCACTGCTTGCTGGGAAGGGGTGGCTACCACATCTCCTTCTTCACAGAGCTTTGATAAGCAGGTGGGTGCTGACTTGCCATTGCTGGCCACCTGGATGCTGCCACCACCACGTGTCTGGCACCTCACCGCTGCACCCCAGCAGTTCTGGGGTGCCACATCAGTGACATGATGAACACGAAGCAGTCAATGAGGGCTGGCAGGGACCCCACCACTGAGGACAAGCCTGGGACCTCTCTCCAGCCCATCAGCACCCCTCTCCACCTGAAGGCTGCCTCCTGCCCCAAACCTGGATCAGCAGGACTGACCACATGTTCAACAGTGGTGCTGGAAGCCCGCCGAGATCCCAGACCTCCCGCCAGCCCAGCTGCAGAAAGGCAGGCACAGAAACCAGGGTGCCACTGCTGTTCTCCTCTGCTTGTCAGCAGAGAGCCGGGCTCTGACAGAGGAGACCCAGGTAGGGTGGGTGCCAGGGGGTCTGAGCGATGAGCTATTCCTGCATCCTTGAAAGGAGCAGCCCTCCGGTGCTGCAGGCAGCAGAGCCCCGCACCCAGCCATAGCAGCAGCAGACAGTGAGTCAGCTTCCTGCTGGGCTTTCCACACCGAGGGAAGGTCGGTGGAGGACTGGCAGGAACAAGCCAAGGCAGGAATTCGTCCTGGACACCAGACAATATCCTCATTTCCTCCTCTGCCACGGGTCTGGCATACCGCTGGGAGGTGGGCAGGCCAGCGTGCCGCCGCTGCAGGCGGTGAGCATCTGTCAGGCTTGCTCTCTCATCGCCTGTGAGGGAACAAGCTGTGACACTTTGGCCATAGGTGCCACCTCCCCAGTGGCTTATCAGAGCAGGGCTCAACTTGTAGGGTGGGGAACTGATCTCCTCTGACATCATCCCTGGGATGATCTCACTCAGGAGTGCCAGCAGCAGAGGCAGGACACCTTGGACCCAGCCGGAGGCATGGGGAGGCACAGATGCAGGAGGAGGGCACCCATGCTCTGCCATGCATCGCCACCATTGCAGACCCCACTGCCAGGCCCTGCTGCTTTGCCAGGGCTACCAAATCCTTCTTTGCCCAAAGCACAGGGCAGCCAGAAGAGGGTTCTCCAAAGAGGAGAACTACTGATAAGCAGCAACCAAAAATCAAGCATATCCCCTTGCAGGAGTGGCCTGACCCTGTCAGCATCAGACAACGAGGTACTCTCCCATCACAGACCATATGTGTGCAAGAGGAAGGGGAAACACAGCAGGGCTCACTGACCCCTCAGCTCTGGCCCCCTCCACACTCCAGTTTCACAATTGCTTGAAATTGGCCTAAAAATTGATTCTTGAAAAGGGCAGTTCCCTTTCTCCTCCTGTTCCCAGGCTACAGGGAGCCTGGCCACAGCTCAGACCCAGGTAGGGCCTGGCCAGGCCAGCTCAGGCTTGGACTGCCTGAACTCAGCACAAAGCAGTGGACCTCTCCTCCTGCCCTGCTGCTCACAAGCCAGCCCAGTTCCCTGCAAGTTGAGGATGGCGGTGATTAAAGCCACACCAAATCTCTCCCTGCCCGGGGCTGCTCTAAGGCTCTGCAGCAGGAATTAGCCCAGGCTCCTTGGGGACAGGATCATGTTTGTACCAGATGTGTCCCTGCTCCTGAGGAATGTGATTAAGGCTGCCTGAAGAGACTTTCACAGGGTCACACCAAGCACTGTGGCACCTGCTCCCCCAGAGAGCGGGAGTGTGAGGGGGAACTCTCCTTGCAAGGGGGGAATGACACGAGGTGGGGGGGCTTTATCTGTCCTGGGCACTCCACTGGCTCCAGTCTCACTTCAGCCACCATTGGCAGTGAGCCCATCTTACTGAGCACAGAGTGCTGCCTTTGCACACTACAGAGCCAAGGGTGGCTGAACCCCTGCGTAGTCTGACCACAGTGGGAAAAGGTTTTATCCCATCCAGACACAGGAATGCCCTCCAGGCCTGCCCTTTCCCCGTAGGTCAGGAAAACAGGATGTCTTCTTCATTTTCAGCCTGAGCACAAGAGCAGAGAGCTGGAGCCAACAGGCCCAGAGGGTGGATGCTGGGAACATCCACCCCACTGTCACTCCAGCCACCCCTTGACCCGAGCATCCTCCTGAGCTGCATCACAGCCCAGCACTAGCTGTGTCTTTCTACCAGCCCCATCTGCACTTGGCCATGCTGGATGGATCAAACCCATAATCAAGTATCTACAGCTTTCTCTGCAAATAGTGGTCCCAATCTTGTTCCCCTAGCCCAATCCTTCCTCCCCTTCTCTGCCACATCCCTGGCCACACATCCAGCTCCTGGCAGCAAGGAGACAAGGTTCCCTGCCACTGCTCCCTTCACGTTACCACAGGTTTGCCTGGGGCCAAAACATATCTGTGTGTGGCTTTTACACCTCGGTCATGAGAAATGCAGTCCTGGCAGTGAGCAGTGAGATCACTGAATAAGAAGAGAGCTGAGCTGCACAAGGCTATAATTACAGTAGGAACATGTGGGGATGAGGCCAGCCAAGCGCATCCACCTAATTTCCTCTCCTATTAAGCCTGCCCTGCTTTTGTTTGACCCAGACCAAGCCTTGCTATTAATGGCATGATGCTGTGGAGGTCACAGATGGTTCTGTTACAAACAGCCTTGCAGATTCTGCTCAACTGAGTGTATAAGCAGGGCTTTGCTCACCATTACTGCAGGATTCATGCTGTAGAAAGTGTGTCAGCCAGCTGTAGCGCAGGCGTTTCCCAGACTGGGCTGTTCTACCAGACACGAGAAGCTGTCTTGTCTTTGTCTCTGGCTGCACAATAAACTCAGGCAAGCAAGCAAAGAGGTTAAATGGTGTCACATCGCCACACCTGGCCATGGCCAAGGTCTGCTGATGGGTGCTGGTAGCCAGAGCTCAGTGCATTTCCTCTTCCTGATCTCACCTGTGCAGCTTCAGCAAAATAATTTCTGTGCTAAAGGGAGAGCTCTTCTTCTCGCTGTGCACCTGTAGTCAAACCGATGCCAATCCCTGCTCTGATGTGGTGTACGTGTTCTATACAAGTTCCCAGGAGGCAACCTGCAATGCTGGGCTACTGGGTTAGTGAACCGAAGGAGCAGATGAGGCTGTGCTAGCACCTCCTGTCTGCCAGAGTGCCCAGTTTTGAGGTCCATTTCAGGGCTGAAAAGCAAGTGCAGCCCCAGTTCAGAGCACCAAGAACCAGCCCCAGCATCAGGTCATCTGTCCTTGCTGAGAATGAGAGCCTGTCACAGCAGGAGCTGGCTGCTCCCCAGCCTCTCCCACTGCTGGTGATGTTGCTGTACCCTGCATGCTGGAGAGGGGGACATCCTCCAGGGACACCGAGCTCATAGATGAAGGCAATCATCCATCTGGGCTCTTGCCACAGAGACTGCAATGTCGTCCCCCCCCCGCAGAAGTCACAAGAGAAGGATTACTCTTCTGTCCTGTTCAGCAGCAAGGTCACATCTGGCGGCCCATGGCCCAGGAGAACAAAGAGCAATGTGGCAAGAGTGATGGAGGATGCTGTGCAGCACAGGTGCTCAGCATTTCCCATTGTGCTGGCTACTGCATGGCCCCATCTGAGAGAGGCAGGACACTGATGGGTGCCAGCCCACCTCCCTGTTGCTCCTTACAGGGAAGAAACTATGGCAGTCATGTTTCAGAGCTCAGGCTGAGCCTTCCCCATCCTGACCTTACAGCATCATTGCCCCTCTCTTCAGGAGAGCTCATGTGAGCCCCCTCTGCACAGCAAGACATGGCAGCTTGTGGGTAGGTGCACCCCAGCCAAAAGCATGCAACCCGGCCGAGGAACCTTGCACAGGCAGGAGAAGTATCCCAGCACTGTCCTCATGGAATTGCTCCTGGCTGGGGCCCCCTGGTTCCCTCCCCATGGGGTCCTGGCGCCAGGCAGGAGGTCTGGGCACAGCCCCAGCAGCTCTCTGAGCAGGAAGGACTTGCTCGCTGAGGAGGCTGAAGCACCGTGGTCAAGGGTCCTACTCCCATGGGCAGCTGGGAAGAGGTGGAAGGGGAACTGTTGGTGTCAGACTCCTGTTCCAGAGATGCTGTCCCTGTCAGAGGTTTCTAACAGAGGATTTGCTCCCATTTCCCCTTCTCATTCCCTCAAGAGACTATTTACTTCTCCTGAGAGTCCCTTTGGGGAGCAGTCCTAGCACAGGCACCTCAGTGAGCTGGAGAGCTGAAGAGCCCTTCAAGGACGGTGCATTGGGAGGGGCAGGGCAGGGGCACAAGGTAGCAGGCAGGCAGCCAACCACCCAAGGCTAAGAAGGATCTCTCTTGCCAAGGCCAGGCAAGCCTTTGGGATAAATTCAGAGCCATGCACAGGAGTACTCACTTATATTGAAGAAATGTGCTATCCGAGCCTGTGCCCAGGAGTCAGGCAACCCTGCAAGAGAAGCATCCTTTGCAAAGACCTGTGCGGGGGAGAAGTGCTGGAGGGAATTGCATCTCTGCCCTGTAGCTCTGTGGCAATGCCCGTGGGGCTGGCAACCATCTCCAGGAAAGGCTGGCTCTGGCGTGAGGGACATGTCCGAACCTGCCGTTCCCATGGGGAGAAAGGTGTGTGTTCGTGCCCGAGGAGGGCAGGTTCCTCCCCTGGCAGGCAGCAGGGTCCAGATCAGCCCTTTCTCCTCTCCCTGGTGCCTCTCCTGGGGCTGGTGAGTCCCTTCTTTTGAGTGGTGCAGAGGGGAGGTGGATGGAGGGCAGAAGGGGGCAGGGAGCGTGGGGCTGGAGCCGCGGCAGGGATGTGCGGGGTCACCTTTGCTTGGCAACACTCGCTGGTGGTCCTCAGCATCTGCAACAGCGACCCGGGCCCCGGCAGCCATGAGCTGGGGCTGCTCTTTAGCTGGTCTCTGGGGCTTCATACACAGGCATCTTCCCCCTTAGCATCCGCTCTGGTCTCCCCAAACTCATGTTTAAACAAAGCCACTTGCAGACACTTTCTGGGGAAGGCCAATGCAAGCAAAGCCACTCACCCCTGCCAGTGTGAGGCATGTGCCATGCTGCTGCCTCCTGCCGTTTTTACCTGCCTCCCCAGGTGCAGGGCTTTCAAACCCTCCACACAGAGAAGAGGAAAAAGCATTTTAAAATTTATTTTAGTGGTCTGTGTGCCTGAAAAGCAAACACCGAAGCCCAGATAAGGACTTCCAGATATACAGGGGTAAGAGGAAACTTTGCCAGGGGCACTGATTCCCAGTTTTGTCTTGGGATGGTCTTAGCCAGCAATTTCCCAGCCGTACAGCCATGTGAATGGGTGCCAGTGGTATCTCACAACAGAGATGTGCCAGCCCCTCCTGGCTGTGGAGAATAAAAATAGCTGAAGAAGATAGCTAGAGTGTACTTGAACCCGGGTGGCAGAAACAGAAACCCAAATAGTTTGCCTAAACATGCAATGGTTTAAAATAATACAGTTGATAGTTTTGGGAACAGACCTCCTATTTTTAGTTCTCCAGAGAGACAAGGGTGGCAGCTTACTTTTGTAAAGATAAACCTCTTCTCAAACATCAAAGAGGTGGGAGAAACTGCTGGTCAGAGTGCAGTCCTGGTCTGGCATGACCAAGTCCCCTTCCAGGGAGCAGGAGAACACCTGCCCCATCCCAGAGCATCCCCCAGGCAGCTGGGGGACTGTGGGCACACAGAGTATTCTCCGCCACCTGCATCAGCATTCTCTGGGGCTGCAGGCAGCTTCTTGGCTCCTCTCCCCGCACTGCACTGGCACTGGCATTTCGTCGTTCAGCTTCCTCCTGGTGTGGCAGTACCCAGCAGCCTCTCCCTCTTCCCCTGGTCCCACAAAAGTGAGGGTACCCCACTGGGCTCACCCCTTGCAGCTCCCTAACTCCTCCCACCCCAGACCATCCCTCTTGACCTCTCCCAACCCATCCACTGTCTCCTCTCCACCAGAGCAACCAGGACTAACTCATCTGAGCTGGCCAGATGTCTCATCCTTCGAAGCAGCACGCCAGCCTTTGATAGCACAGTCTGCTGGCTGAGCCCATGCACGACCCAGACCAGAGCCCCTGCAGCAATCCTGCCTGCACCATTGTGGTGCAGTGCATTTTCCAGCACATCCAGGGCCCAGGACCGTGTGGGTGAGCTGCAATCCTGTCTGTCTCCTCTCCATCGTCGTGGCCATCCATGGAAGCCCTCTACTCTGCCCTCGAAGGGGAGATCAGTGCCTTTGTGAGGCACGTGCAGCAGTGCCAGCAGGGCTTCGACCTGCACAGCTTGTACCAGGTGCTGCTGCTGGTGCTGCCACAGAGCCCCTCGGGGCAGGTGGAGAGCTGGCAGCACCTGCAGAGGCTTGTCCAGTGCTGGCCCAGCTCGGCCAGCCCTGATGTGTCCAGCTACGTTGGCTGGCTGGCCTCGTACTTGCAGCACTTGAGCACGCTGAAGGAGATGTTCGACGCCAGGGTGGTGGTCCCACTCTGTGAAAACTTGTACATGCACGAGGAGCCAGACACCCACCCCAACCAGCAGTCCCCCCCAGCATCCATCCCACACCTGGCCACACAGCTCTTCACCCACCGGCGTAACTGGGGGCTGCTGCTGCAGGGGGGGCCCCTCAGCGAGCGGGTCTTCAGCCCCTGGAGCCTGCATGACCTGCATGGCTTCGCTGATGTGGGGCCCTTTGTGAAGGTCTTGCGGCTGGTCCCTGATGTCTTTCACCAAAGCTTGGCCATGGCAGAGCTCGCCTGGCAGTGGGTCCGTCTCCACCGCAGCAGGTACAGCCTCTCCCGGCCACTATCAGCATCACTATCACCATCGCAGCCACAGCAGCCACAGGCTCCCAGCACTGTGCAGCCCCCACTGCATGGCAGGGCCCCTCAGCAGCCCAGCTCTCCCCTGAGCTTGCCCGACCTCTTGGTCCCGCTGCAGCCCTCGGGCACAGGCAGCAGTGCGAGTGTGATGCAAGCCCAACTGCGGGAGAGCCAAGAGGAGCTGCTGGCCCTGCGGCACTGTGGGGAGCGGGTGGCCGCCCTGCATGCCCAGGTCTGTCATGTTGCCCAGCGCATCCATGTCCTGCGCCTGCAGCAGCAGGGTGAGAGGATGGAGCTGGCCCAGCCCTGGCAAAGCCCAGGTACGGGTATGGGAGGTCGCTGGCACCAGGATGCCCTGGCTGAGGAGTTGCAGAAGAGCCTGGAGCTGGAGGAGTACCACCACAGCATCCTGGAGGCTGACTGGCTGCTGGAGCTGGAGGTCATGCCCATCCTTGTCCGGAGGATCGATGTGGTAAGGGGCATGCGTTGGCTCTGCTAGCAGTCCCTCCCTACCCTGCATTCCAGGGTGAGAGCGGAGGCACTGTCATGGGCTAGACATGGATCTTGTGAGACTGGGTAGAGCCATAACCTCTCCAGTCAAAACTGATGGTCCATTGGGCAGCCCTGGGCATTCAGATGTGAGGAAGGAGAGACGTGGACTGGGGAATGGGAGTGTTTCTTAATGTGGTGGAGCAGCCTGTGGGAAACATTCATGGATGCTCCCATCCAGCCCACCTGGATGCTCAGGAGATGGCCACCCATGCTGCCTCCTCTCCTGCAGGTTCAGCAGTGCTGCCAGGACCTGGAGAGGATGCTGGGAGGCCAGGCACTGCCCGTCTCACAGAGGGCCCAGCTCAGAAGCAAGATAGCCACCGCCCCTGCGCCCGGGTGAGCTCAGCCCTCTCTCACATGCCCCATGGCAGCAGCCAGCCCCAGGAGCAGCCAGTGGCCCTGACCACGGGAGGTGGGACCACCACCTATGGCCAGCAGCAGCACCTAGAGAGCACGCCTGGAGGACATCCAGCCCATCACAGGGTTGGCAGCCAGCAGCTCACAGGGACCTGGCTTGGCTCCTGCCTGGGAAGAAAGTGTGGAGAGAACGTGTGTTTAATGAGATGTTTTCTCCGTGCTCAGCCCGTGACCCTGCCATTTGGTGTGTGGCTACAGGCTGGGTAAAACGATGAGCACTGAGTGCTGCTGAACACACAGGCACACACATGCATGTGTGTATGGATGCAAGCAGGCATGAGTACATGTTTCTGGTTAAATATATAACAGGGGCTCAGCCTCCTGTTTCTAAGAGCCAGCATGGAGGCTCCAGCTGGGCCCACAGTAAGCAGCCTGCTTGGTGATGGTGGTGGAGAGCCCACCTCTGTGCTGGTAGTGGGTGACACAGTGACAGTCCCCACTGGCTAGGGCTTGCTCCCTCGTGGGCTGCTGTTGTGGGCAAGAAACAATTTTGTGTCAAGGAATTTCAATCAGTTGAATTTATTACAAATTATCAAAAGCGGAGAGCCAGACACAGTTCCTGTGAAGAGTTTATTGGTGTAGCTGTTTCCACTACAGTCAGAGGAGTCACAATGCACAGCGACAACAGGCCTCCTACACTACATGGGGAGGACATGACACACACGGCCACAGACACACAGAGACTGTCTCTCTGCCCCATGCCCTGCAGTGGGGCCAGGCTGTGGGGCAGGAACCTGCCGCGTGGGGAGGTTTCTCTCTCTGGTGGGATATTTCTGCAGCCTCCCAGGGAAGGTGTCGGACCCTCCCAGTAACGAAGCACCCACCTTCTCTCGCAGGAGCCAGGCTGATAAGTAGGAACTGGGGCAGCGGCTTGTCCCAATCCAATGGTGAAGCAAGCATCCCAGCCTCCTCCAAGAAGGCCACTCTGGCTCTGACCATCAGGGAGAGGCTTGGGTGCCCATGTCCTCTGGCACTACCCTCAGAGCTGCCACAGGCAGCAAGGGTACCATCGGCAGTTTCTGAGGCAGCTCTGAATGAGGGCTGCTGGCCTGGGAGAGCCCGGGGACAGCCCAGCCAGGCAGAAAGGTGTTTGGAGCTGCCCAGAGCAATGGGGGCTGAGTGCTGGGCATACTGAATGCTGCTCCTTCCTACTTGGAGGGCACCCCTGGATGTGAAAGGTCACCCTGGAATGGCAGCAGAACTGGGGCTGGGAATTTCAGTGACTTCCTTGTAGGGCTGCAGGGAGTCAGACCCAGTGGATGACTGCACAGGGAAAGGGAGAGGACCCAAAGGACTGTTTTGTGCTCCAGCACTGCATCTCTTGTATTAACTTCTCAAATAACATTTGTTCTCAGGGACAGGAATGTGGAGATCAGGAACAGGGATGCAGCCCTGTGATAAGCTTTTACCCCTGCAACCTCTGTGGAGGTGCAGAAGGCACAGTAATCCTCTTAGTCTCCACAGGAGGGCAGGCACTGGGGGCTTCAGGATACCTGCTTGTCCCCAGCCTTCCCTCCCTGTGTGGTTTTCTGTTGGGAAAATTGGGAGGAAGCAAACAGTCTCCCCCATGCCGAGCAAGAGCTGAAAACAGTCCTGTGGGAGGATGGCTGGACAGATGATGGTCTGGAGGATAGTGCCAGGGTGCTGGTCCCTCCTTGCCCTTCTGTCGGGCTGCAGCAGCCGTTGACCAAGGGCTGTGGCACAGGCCCAGTGTGAGCACTCCTGGAAGTGGGCAGAGGGAGCAGGAGCAAGGCATCCACCAGCCAAGGAAGGAGGCTGCTGGCCTGGGAGAAGCCCACTGGCCATCTGCAGGCAGCATCCAGCCCATCCTTGTGACCGCTTGGTAGCACGTGGTGCTGAGACACCCGAGCTCCATGGTAGTGGAGGGAGACACAGTGGCACCAGCTGGCATGGCTCCCCTTCACCACCTGGAGACCAGGCACAGGCCGCGTCCAGCAGGGATGGGCCAGACCCCTGACCCACGGGCACTCGGGACCCACGCAGCTTTGGGATGTGAGAGGTATCTCCCAGCCCACCAGGTCCAAGAGGAGAGAGACTCACAGCCTCTGCTGAGCGAGCGATGGAGCAGCAGGAGCCGGGGCTGCTTCCTGCAGGGCTATGGAACAGCCATTTGTTGGTCCAGGCAAGAGATCGCGTGACTCATGGCAAGTCTCCAGTTAGTCCTTGGCAGGGATGAGCAGGCATGAGTGGCCTGTCCCATGAGCTGGGAGGACAGCTTCCAGCTCACACAGGCATGTGCAGCTCGTTGTACTCATCCCGGCCGTCCTCGTCAAAGTTTGGCTCTGCATCCTCCGAGTCCAACTGGGGAAAGGCAGAGACCGGGCTCTGAAGGCCACAGCTGCCCCCAGCGTGGGGTCAAGCCTGGCATGGAGGGATCAGCACACAGCGAACCAGGCAGCTGGGCTGCACTGGGAAGAGCAAAGCTCTCCCTCCTTCCGCTCCCAACAGGCTCCTTTTTTTTTCTCCTCATGCCCATCCATGTATTCCCAGCCTGATACCCCTTCCTATAAGTGTTCCTGTTGACAGTCCCCCATCACTGGGACTTTGGTGGAGCACAGCAGCTCCTCCCTCCACCACTGCTGGCAGCACCCTCTTCTGAGTGATGCTCTAGGCTGCTCTCCAAGAGGAGTTCAGGATGTTGACAGCAGCAGAGGAGCTGCCAGCACTCTGGCACTGTGGTTACGTGCTCTTCTGCCAAGCAGCCACAGGTTCTGGTGTGCTGCTGGGCTGTCCTTGCTGCTGTCTCAGTTGGGAAATGGGGTGTCTCTTGATAAATGAGCCACAAATGGGGAGGAGGATGGAAGGGGAAATCCTTATTCCAGGCCTCTGTGTGGTAGGATCCTGTCTCCTTGCCCTAGGGTGCCCATCCATCATCCCACACCACTCCCAGGGCTACAAGCTGCATCCCACCTACTGCTGTTGAACAAAGATCCCCCAGACACCAGCAGGAAAATCCAAGGCTTTGCCAGCCCAGGACCTCCCAAGCCTTTCAGCCTGCCAAATCTCCCCAACCTCACTCCAGTGTTGCAAGCTAGACTGTGAGAACTTACCGCTTTGAGCTCCCTGTCATGGAAGAAGCGGGGCAGCACGAAGCGTCGCAATGGCACTGTCATGATCAGGACGAAGGGGAAGGCCAGGGATGCCACTGTAGATTTCACCACCCAGAGAAGCACAATGCATGCCAGTTGAATGCAGGTAAAGAGATTCATTCTCCAGGTCTTCACCTAGGGAGGTAATTCCAGTCTAAGAACACACTATCTTTCCACACAGATTAATGAAGACCCAACTGGCAAAACATAACCCTTCAGCAGAGCATAGTACAGTTACACAACACTGCTGCACGCTCTACCTGCCTGTACCCAACAGCAAGGCAGAACTTCATAATGCATCAGCCTCTCTGCAACCCAGCGGCATACCCCCCTGGCAGAGCAGCATCCCTACACCCACTCAAGCCATACATCACTCCAATAAACAGTCCATCCATACAATAGGAACTTTAAACTGAAGGAGAGTAGATTTAGATTAGTATAAGGAAGAAAGTCAACACTGTGAGGATGGTGAGGCACTGGAGCAGGTTGCCCAGAGAAGCTGTGGCTGCACTCTCTCTGGAAGTTTTCAAGGCCAGGTTGGACAGGGCTTTGAGCAACCTGGGCTAGTGGAAGGTGTCCCTGCCCATGGCAGGGAGTTGGAACTAGATGATCATTAAGGTCCCTTCCAACCCAAACCATTCTATGCTTCTATGAATATCCTGGCAATACACTCCTGTGTGCAGCCTATCAGCACACTAACCTAGCATTGTATCACTTCTGTGCATGGCTTACACTTCTCTGCACAAACTTGCAGCCAAGGCGGGTCACCAAGTTAAGCATCACTCTAGCAAAGCACCATCTTCCCCTCACCTGCCTCTTCTTCCTCTGCTCCTCATTACCTTGTTCCCCACAACCTGCCTTCGCTCACCTTGACAACATAGATGTGGTCAGGGTGGTGCTTGGATGGCATGAAGATCAAGAGTAGCCGCTCGTAGAGCTGGATGCCAGTGAGCGAAGTAACCCCCATGTAGAGGAAGATGCCGAAGAGCACAGCCAGTGGGATCTGCCGCAGCATGTTCCCCATCACAATGGACAGACCTGCATAGACAGAGCTCAGGGCACGGTGTGTCCCATGCTAGTCCCTTTGCAAGGCACTTCAGCCTCCGTCCCTCTCCCGCTTCCTCTCTGTCTGTCCCAGGGTGCAAGGGAAAGGAAGCTCAAGAGGGTCTTGAGCTGGAAAGGTTGCAAAGATGGACTGACCATGGAGGGTATCAAAGGTTGCCAGAGAAGAGCTGAGTGTAGGTGGGGGCAGTCCTGCAACAAGCGGGGTGCAGGCTGGCCCGTGGGGCAGGGATGCTGCCTGGAGATTCAGGTGGTCTGCCCTGACCTCCCCCCTCACTCTTTCACCCGAGCAGAGGCTCACCGACAAGGGTAGCAATGAGCACTCCAGTCACACGCTGCTCCTTCACCTCCTCGATCTTGGGCTTCTCTCCTGGTGCAATGGCCTTGCTCATGACTGTAAGGGCATTGACGTGGGTGACAGAGCGCACTGTTGCTGCAGTTAGCCAGGGCAGCCCGAAGAGTGCACAAAGTCCCCCCATAGTGCCAATGAGCAGCAGGTCCAGGTGGAAGCCAGAGCCTTTTAGCAGTTTTCTTTCCTTCTTGCTTACAATCAGCCTGGAAGGAATAAGCACCTGGGTCAGTGCCAGGCCCATCCCAGTGCCCAAGGACAGCACTACGGCTGGTGACCATGTTCACTCCCTGGAGAGAGCACACATGGGGACAACAAGGAGATGGCTGAGGAGAGGGATGGTGGCTGTCAACCTCAGGTTAGAGGTTTCCTCCTGTGCTTGGCTGAGGCAGGTCTCCACCACACTGTACGCCAGGAGTGGAGCCAAGAGACAATGGGAGAACCCAAGAAGGTACAGTCTGAAATGGCCAGGATCCTGCCCTTGGTGTCCTGCTGGATGCCACGTGCATCTCCACATGAACGGCACCAGCACCCATCCCAGCCTTGCCTGCCCAGGGGTTAGTGATGGTTGGTGTTGGTGGGGAAGGTACTCACGTTGTGATCTGTGTCTCCATGAAGATAAGAATGAAGACCAGGAGGGCAGGAATGGCAGAGGCAAACATCATCCACATTGGAAAGGTCCCACTGCTGCCCATTGGGTGAATAAACCAGCCACGCTTGTGAGGAGATGTGACCGACAGGCCAGAGGGGACATTCAGCTTCTGGTGGTGTAGCCGCAAAACCAAGCAGTTACTCATCCATAGACACGTACCCACACCCTCACAGAGGACTAGTCTTGACCCTCCTGGCCTCCCTGGTCTGAATGCCTCATATGACAGGACAGCCACACTGACCCGAGCAGGACTTTCTCATGGATAATCCCCTTCAGTGAAAAAAATCCCTTGTCCCCTACCATGGGCCTGTCTCATTTCCTTTCGACTACTGGAATTCCCTTGGTTTTTGTCCAAGAGACCAAGGAAATATCTTCCCTCAGCAACCTCACCCCCATGTCAGTGCTTGCAGACCATGGTTAAAATGCTCCTTGACCTCTGCTTGGACAAATCATGTGTTCTGAACTACCTACCCTTCTCTGAGGTGGCTTTCCAGGCTTTCCAAGACTTTTTTGAGACATTTTTAAGTGTTGTTCTTGAAGTGTGGACCCCAGAAGTGGCCACATTCTCCGAAAATGACCTCACCCTGATCATGTTCAGAGAGAATATCATGTTTGTGCTCCCATCAGAGACCACACAGACTCCTAGCTGTACATTATCCCTCTCAACCCTGCATTTACCAGCATTTGAACTCTCGGCTCTGTGTTGCTCTACAGCAGTTCTTGCTATCTGCCTGCATGAGCACTGCAGGGAGAGTTTATGATTTGCATTTATGTTAATCAGCATAAGTATGAATAATATTCCTGGAATGCTTGTACTTGAGCTAAGCCATGTAAATAACTACCGTTTTCTCGGAAAGCTCTGTACATACGCTGAACTAATACTTAAATGATCATGCTTTTGATATTAATTGTAGAAGTATAGAAGGGTATGAAAAGGATGTTACAAAGGGCATGGTTTTACTAACATCTGATAAAACCAGATTTTTCATTGAAATTTAAATGAATAAAAATGCATTTGGATTCCGTTAACCCTTGGGCTGTCTTGATAAAAAGCTTGCATGCTGAACAGGAACTACCTTTCACCCTCTCCCTGATGTTAGTTGAAAAAAATACCAAATCAAAAAGATATAATACACATCTGCTAAAAAGGGGGAGGGGTGGGGAGGAAACCTGTGAATTGGGTTTGTTTGATAACATTTAAATTTGTGTATAAACTAGGAAAGAGATCATTGTGTTTCAGATAAAGTGATCAAAATATTTAATAGCCTATAACCAAGGAGAGTATGAACATATTAAGTACTAAACCCATGACAAGTACCCCACTGAAACCACTCTATATGTCACCCCCTTCAGTATGCATAGCCAGTTTCTGTCTTGTTGAGTGACTGAAAGTTTACAAACAAGGAATTAACTGCATTGAATCTCTTTGTTCCCCTACAGCCTCCCCTACTAACAGCTGGAATACCAGAGGGATAGATACCAGGGCACTCCAGTCCCTGTAGCTCTGATCTCAGTCTCAGCAAGACCCTTCAAGTTCCCTTCAGTGTGGGAGTGAAGGCAAGGGGAGCATCTCTGCTTTGCACTGTTATGACTAATGAGGCAGGAACTACAAATCCCCTGTTGCTCCGAGCAGGCCACGGTGCCACAGGGATCACTGTGGGGCTACAGGAGGGGTTCTGAGGTCGACACTGGTGCCTACCTGCGTGTATGTGTCAGTGATGGTGTAATCCACTAGCACCATAACCAGGATGGAGATGGGGATCCCGAAGTCTCCGATGATCCGCCGAGCCTGCGGAACAAACACCCTCACTGGTAAATGGAACGGACCGGCTCCGTGTACCCACCCTGCTACGGGGAGCCTGTGGCAAAAAGAAGCCTCAGATGGGGCCAAGCACCACTGCAAACCCGAGCATTGCTGGCAAGCAGGGCAAGGGCACCCAGCCGTGACGCATGGAGCTACACATCCACTGCCTACATAGCACACAGTCCTACAGCTGCTCCTAAGTGACTGGGTGATTGCTCCTACTGGCCTATTCAGGATGGTGCTCCAGATATTACACAGATGCTCTGCATGTACAGAGATGTCCAAAGGGAACAAGTCATAAACTTTTCCCCCTATATTCTAGTTTAACAGACTTGTTGTATCCAGCCAGAGGAGCTTTCCCAAGGTCTAGAGGACTTTTCAGCAAAGTTCACTGGAGCAGAACAGTGCAGATATCATCATCAACAGCCCGCTCTGGTCTGCAGCCTAGGTCAGGCTACCACCCCTTCCACATTGTATTTAAGGGATTGCTGGTGTTTCTTTGGGGGATGGTCCAAATGCTCTGGAGAACAAAACCTGTAGCAAGAAGTGTTACTTGTTTGGCACATCCCTTGTCCTTAACATCTGGGTCCCACAAACTTCTCACCTTTCCTCCTAAGAAACGGCTGTTCTTGAACTTGCGCATAAAGAAGGCAATGAAGAAGGTGCCCAGCATGAGGATGAGGGAGAGGAGAGCAGTGTTGGGCTGCATCCTGATTCCCAGGGACATCGCATCTGCAGAGAGCATGCTGGCATTCAGGCCGCTCTGCGCATTTGGTGGGTAGAACTTCAGCAGAGGATGTTCTGCAAACACCTGGGCAGGTGAGAGAAGCAGCAGGCACTGTCACCTCAAGGAGGGGCAGGGGGCACTGTCACTACTGGGGGCAGGGGGAAGCGGAGGTGTCCTGCTCTGTGGAGCGGTGAGGGCAGTAGATGGTGGGCATGGACAATCCCAGCATCCGTCACCTCGCCTCGCAACCTACCCAGCTGGAGAGGGCTGGGGAGAGAAAAGTGGCCCCTCTTTAATGTCTCCTGCAGGAAGAGAAGGGGAGATAGATGTTAGGGATCATCCTGCCAGCCTCTGTGGTGGCACAGGGGTCAGCTGGGCTGGGGCATGAGAGGCCAGCAAAGAACTGCTCTGCAGACTGCCTAGGAAAGCTGTGGCTGAGCTGGCCCTGATCCCCTGCCTCCTGTATGCTAAAGCAGTAGGTTCCTGGGGGACCAAGAGATGCGGCAGCCCGTCTCCTGGGGAAGGTTCACCTTGTACAGTTTGTAGAAGGTCTCATAGATAAAGATGAGGGAGATGAGGAAAGCAAAGATCTCCTGGGTGAAAGGCGAGATGTAGCGCACCAAGAAGCTTCCCTCAGCTGCCACGATAATAAAGATGAAGACGATGAGCCACAAACCAATCCAGACTCTGCCTGTTAGATATTCAATGCCTTGTGTCTGGCAGAACTGAAATGGAAAGGGAAGGGAGTTACTCATGGCTCCTCAGGCTGCCTCCCACATTTACTCCCCGTTAAGATCAAAGACTCTCCTGGAAAAAGCATCGACATCTGCTCAGGTACCCAGCAGAGACAGTGAATTCAGGGCTGGAGTCACAGGTAAAGTTTCAGACTTTGCATTAACACCACCCAGCTCACATCAAGCAGGTCTTTACCCTTCCAGCCGCTGTAACAATACCTCCTTCACTCTCTGTTGAAGCCATCCCATGCACAGTACTCCCCATCCCGCCAATATGGAGGTGCCATTACTCAAACATAGCTCTCCCCATGCATGCCACAGCATAAGGCTGTTCCCCACAAAGGAGAACCTGAGCAGCCTTCAGTGTCCTGCTGCATAAAGGCTCTGTTAGCTGGGGCATGATCCCAGACAGTGCCCTGAGCACACAGACAGCTCTATGTGTGTCAAAAAGCCCCCAGGCTGTCACCACAGAACAGACCATCCCCACAGCTTCTGCTCATCCACACACATAGCAACACCAGCTACTTCTAGCACAAATCACATCCCCCCCAACTTTGCAGTCTTCCTTTGGTACCACCACAGACAGTGCCCTCACATGGGGCAGAGGTACACCTTCATACACAGTGACTGGGCAAAGCAAAAGCAGTCAGTAAGAAGTGAGGTCAAAGCAGAGCAGAGAAATTCCCACTGTGCAATGGTATCACCAGCTCCAAACTTTTGACACACCAAGGTGAAAATCTAGCTGTAGGAAAACACATGCTTTAAAAGCCTAGACATGCTATGAGTCAGAAAAAAGGAGAAGGATTAGACCCACTGCTTGGAGGTAGGGTGACACAGGGATGTTTTTAACAGTGGTCATGCTACTTGAGAAAGAAACATGTCCATCCTGGCTGATCAGGATATCTCTGCACATACCCTTGGGCTCATCCTGAGAGGTAGGAGCAATGTACGTGGGACATCCCAAATGGATGGTACATTGAATGTTGTTGGGTTCCCATACAAGGAAACCTGGACACAGGTAAAAGTTGTGAAATGGTCTTCAAAGGAAGCCCCAAGAACAAGCGAGTCTTATAGACCAGTATTTTAGGATGCAGCTACAAGTGCTCATTGTGCCAGGATGGGCTGCACCACAGGGCTGGGGGATGCTCCTCTCACAGGTCAGCAGGTAGAGGAGTGCTGTTACCACTGTCACACCTCAGGGGGTCAGTCCACAGGATATGGCAACAGGAGACAGAAGTCCCTATGGCATCTGCAAAGGGTCAGCAGAGCCAGAACCAGCCCCGGCCAAGCTGAGAGCAGCCTGGCAGGACCCAAGAGTCCACATGACCAAAGACCCTTTGGGGAGCTGAGGAATGCCAGCTGCCCTTCCTAGTGCAAGGGCAGAGCGAGCAGGCGCCAAGCACGGACACTGCCTCATATGTACCTTGTAAAAAGCTTCTTCAAACACCAGCAGAGGCCCTGAGAAGCCAATGACCAGGAGCGGCTGGGCTCCAAGCAGGGAGAATAGGATTCCTAAAACCGAGGTGGAGATTATCAGCTCGGAGACCCCCATGAGACCCTCAGTTTTCTCTCCTGGGGAAGAGAACAACGTGTGAATGTTATAGCCCATACACAGGCACTGTCACCGCAGGCAGGCAGGCTGCAGACGCAGCTCTAGACGAAGGAGGCAGGTCCCCATCCCATCAGTCAGAGGTCCCCTGCATTCAGCAGGGAGCGCAGAGGGAGCCCAGGGAGCCGAGGCTGAAGAGGCCAAGCGGCAGGGAGGGGACAAGGCAGCAGCTGAGGCACAGCACTGCCACTCTCCCTGAGCGAGCAGCACTGAAGCCCACCCCAGCACAGCACCACACAGACACAGCCAGTGTCCCAGCGTGCAAAGAGCAGACCAGAAAGCAGTCCCATTACCTAGGAGTCCCCCGAAGGTGATGGCAGGAGAGAGAGCAGCAAAGTAGATGAAGAGAACGGCCGCGAGACACTGGCTGTGCAAGGCGTCTCTGATGTCACTGAGGTATTTGGGGTACCTGCGCTTTATGTCCCGAACCAGACCTCCAAAAAATATCCCGGTCCGCTTCAAAGGGTCGTCCTCAGCTTCCTCCTCTTCTTCCTCAGCTTTCACTTCACACAGCTCTGGAGGTGCACGGAGGGCAGGGCTTGAGCAGGGGAATGCAGGTCTGCCTTTGGGCTGTCCCTCTCACCCACACCCCGTGGAGACCTTCCTCTGGCAGCACTAACCTGCGACTGCACATCCCACTGCCTCCAGCTACCCCCAACTGCCAGAGCTTCCCACAGCCACTGTCCTGCCTCCCCTTGCCCCCCTCCCAGCTGCCCACTGCAGGAGCCAGGCCCCGCTCACCCCTCTGCCAGGCTCTGTGAGGGGAGGGCCCACTGGGGCACGCAGGGCACTAGGCACAAACTCTTTTGCCCAAATGTGAGTGGAGAGACCTTTGGCTTCCTGGACAGCCCCCTCCTTCATGGACTTCTGCTCCCTCTCCTTCCTCTTCCTTAGCAGCAGCTTCTGGAAGGTAGCAATGGACTTAAGCAAGTCTTTCCCCTCCACCTCTGACGGGGGGATGACAATGCTGCAGTCCAAGAACTCATTGATTGCGTTGAGGAGGTCTTGACGGTCATCTGCCATGTATGCAGCCTCATGGAAGTGCTGGGAGGGGCAGGGAAAGAGAGAGAGGGAGAAGGCTCAGACCAAGACTGCACCCAGCTACCTACAGCCTGGAAACATGATGTTTGCTGTGACCATACAGTAGCATCCCACTCCTTTGGCCCACTGCTTGTCTCACTACAGCCACCCTGTGTCCCATACTTTTGCATCATTCCTCCCTGTCCTGTCCAATGCCCCTCACCTAGTCCCATGTCTCTCCTCCTTTACCTACCCATCCTTTCCAGTTGCTCCTGCATTTCACACCCAACCCCACTGCTCTAGCCCAGGATTGTGTTCCTGCAGCATCTCTGCCAGCTGCACACTCTGCCAGACCACAGGGTGCCTCTCATGGGACCCCTCTATCAATCAAAATCAGATCTGTGCTTCTGAGCTAACCTGGTGCTTCTCTTTCCCTAGGCTAGATGCTGCAGCTGGCCAGCCTGTGCCTCTACTCACACCAGATCACTATGGCTGCAGCAGGCCAAGATCTTTCTCCTTCCTAGCTCTGCATGCCACTGCTTGGTCCTGCAGAGCCCAGATCAGAGATGTACCAGAAGCAAGGCACCAGAGATGAAAGGCTTTTCCTGTCCCTGCAACTCAAAATCAGGACTCTGCAACAGACCTCCTAGTTTGGTCTTGGGTTTGTTTTGAGGGAGAAGCTGGTGGAGAACTGAAGCACTGCAGGTAAAGAACAAGAACCAGGACCTGAGCAGGGAGCATAAGAGCCATCTCCACATGAGAGAGGGAGGAAAAATAGGAGTCTACAGCATGAGGGAAGACATACAATGAAAACCAGGCAGAGAAGGGGACATGCTCCTGACAGCAAAGGCAAGATGACAAGGAAAGACTCCAAAGACACCATGAGGGGACAGCACTACTGCAGATAGTCAGGGAGGTGCTGGAAAAGGGGTGGAAGTGCTGCATTGCCTCTGGAATGTGCCTGCAGAGAAAGGGCTGGAGGAAGATAACAAGTGAACAGCCTGTGAAGCAGGTAGGGCACAGTTAAGGTCCCTGAATCACACAGACTCCCTGGAGCCACAGCTTCAAACTGTAAATGATACCATACGCCCCTGATGGCGCCAGCCACTGTGTAACCTTGCTACAGCCAGCCCGGGCTGTGGCAGCTGGCTACCCTCTTCCAGCAAGAGAAGCAGAGGCTCAAATGAGTGAGATCAGCCCAGAAACACAGTGCTGAAGCTGGATTATGGCACCACACCTCATATGGCTAAAACCACTGTCTCAACTGAGCCCTGTGCAGCTCCTGGGGAACCTTGCAGCTGAGAGCCCTTGTTGCCCACAACCTTTTAGTCCCCAGTTCAGGGAGAATTGTGCACTGGTGGCAGCACAGGTAGGTTTGATAGTCAGTTCTAGTTACATGGCATCAGCCAGGAGGAGCCTGTGAACCTCCGATTCTCCTGTCCTGGATGTGTGCAGCAGACAGTCAGATTGTCTTTTCTTTGCCTTTCATTCCTTACTAGGATAATGAATTTCACTTTCCTGCCATCTAGGCAGATGGAGGATTTCTAGCAGTGCACACGCTTGGCAGAAAAACCTTCCTGCCTCCTCATCTCTTCACCTGTATGGATGTGCTCCTCTGCATGGATGCCCCAGCCATGGGACTCAGCTAGAAAGCTTCATCCAGACACCTGACAACAGTCCCCAAGCACTGTTGAATCTTTTTGTCAGTGTGGCCTGGGCCAGGCATCATGGCCGCAGGCACTGCTCAGCCTTCCCTCCTGTGAAACGTCAACTGAAAACAGCTTCTCTAACCTCGGGCAGTCCTTTGCTCCTGCTTTTACATATGGCCCCCTTCTTCACCCAGCCTAGCACTCTCTGTCCCAGCCAAGTGTCTATCCTACTCTTCCCTCTGTACTGGAGCATCCTACCTTGGTCAAGCCAGGCTACTCTTAAAAATCCCAGGTGCTCCACCTGGGCCTTGGCACAGCATCTCTCAGCACTCTTGTCCCAGGACTGACTTCTGAGGAGCTACCAAAGCTTCCTCACCTGTGTCAGCATCACCGCCCATCAGCTCCTCACCTTGTCGGACATGAGGGTGGAGATTGAGCGGCCAATTTCATGGTAGTCCATGTTGGCCTGGCTCGGTCCCAGCAGCACAAAGATGAATCTGACAGGAATCGGGACCTCCAAGACAGATTCCAGGAAGACGGCCTCATTTAGTCGGACAAAGGCCATAGTTGGCTGCTCCAGGAACTGCACACAACCTACCAGAAGGCAATGTTTTGAGCAGAGTGAATCACTGGGGTGAGCTGTACTGGGCTGCCTTTAACAGTGGAAACAGGGATTTCGGGGGTTCCCACAAGCCCTGCAGTCCTGTACTTGTCTCCAGACCACCAACACAGCATTGAGCTTCATGCCCAGGACTGCTCCAAGTGCCTTGTTCACTAATCATTCCCAAGCAGTGCTACTTTCTTTATCTCCCAGTTGGACCATTCTTAATCTCTTACATACAGGCTTTACTTACACTATAAGGGCCTAATTTTAAATCAGAGGGTTGTTTTCCACTAAGCCACTGCCTTATGGAAGGAAGTCTCTTACATGTTACTTTTATCAAATAAACTTCTAATCTTATCAAGGAATGAAGTCAAGTTTGCTTGGCATGACCTATTTCCCATAAACCTCACTGCCTGGCAATAATTACATTCTTATCATTTAGCTCCTTATTAATTGAATCCCATATTAGCTCTGCCATTATGCTGGCCAGGAAGGATGTCAGGTTAAACAACCTATAGGTACTGGATCACTGTCATACCCCTTCTTGAGCACTAATGCTATGAGCTTTCTTCTGTTTTTTCTTGTATGTTCCCTGTATTCTTAACTTTTTTTCAGATGAAAATGAGCCAGTTCTCTAAAGACTCATAGGTGCAAACTGCACAGTTTGTTTTACAATGTCTGAATCTCATCAATGCTTGGCATACTCCTCAGTTCCTAACAGATTGGGAAGTACTCCCGCATCCTCTGGCACACCAGCCGCTTCCTTCCCATACTGAACACAAATGTTTATTGAATACTTGTATTTCTCTGGCATTATGACTGATCTTCCTGCCATCTGCATCCAGCAAAGAGCTGTGTTCTGTGTTAGACTGGCAAATCTGGACCATCTGAAGGCCAAGCAAATCCCAAGACACAGCCTTACCTCAGAAATGGCCAGTGTTTAGTTATCTGAGTATTCAAAGTGATAAAGCTGATTTGGCCTCATTGTGGTTAAGCATTAGCTTGGCTGATCTGTCAAGCCTCTTCGCCTGAGCTTTTCATCTACTGGATAGGCAATGACATCTACTTTGCTTGTAGTGTAGCTACGTTTGCTGTTAATGTCAGCAAAGTGCTGAGGACTACTCTTGTGGTCAGAAGGCACCAAGCCTGCCCACTCACAGCCCTCTCATACAGAGAAATATCTCCTGGCAGTGCTTGCCACCAGTCAGACCCTGCTTCCATAAACTCAAAGCTCCCTGGCACACACAGTCAGCAACCAACACTGGCCAGGGGGAGGGCCCAGCTGCTGGTGAGGTGTGAAGAGGCCAGACAGAGGGCAGTGATGGTTAGAGGACAGCGTGAGGCCTGACAGAAGTCAGTGCCTGGCCATCAGTCCCTCAGGCACCACTTACCCACTTCTGACCTGCAAAATGGGATGTTCTGGTGAGCGTGGCGGGCCTTTGTCCCCTAAGTTGGGCCCCAGCTCCCAGCAGCAGTCTACCAACCTCTTTCTTAATTTAGGTAAACTCTGGTAACCCTGTACATTTACCACAGACAAACAAAACACGCACCATCACCGAAGGAGAGAGTGGTACAAGGCTCTCTACCCAGTTGAACTTTGGGAACATGTACAAGATGACCAAATATCCCTCAGAAGGGAGAGAACAGACAGCTGGGGCCAGACCAGGATCTGCACTAGTCTCTTTTGGTGCTGGGGAACTCTACATGACACCTCTTACCCACAAGGACCACTGTGGCCTCTGCATCTTCAGGGATCTTCTCCATCAGCTTCAGGTATTTGCGGTGGCCCTCAGTGTTATGGAGATGCAGGTTTTTCTGCCAGGGGAGAAAACAAAAAAGTAAGGATGAAGTCCCCATGCCTTTTGCCTCCCTCTACAGCCTTTCACCCTGCTGGCATATCTGCAGCTGGGCTTTCCTTGGCTGCACGCCCAACACCCTGCTTCACAGGCAAGGCACCCTCAGTAAAGGCCACCCGGCAAGCGCCAGGGCTGCAGCTGCCACTGCATGCTCAAGCAGATATCTGCATACAGTGCGAGGCTAAAATTAGGTCCCAAAATCATAATGCAGCGACCTGATTTCCAGTGCCCCAGGCGATCCAGGGGATCTTAGCCCTTGCAAGTACAAGGCTCCCCCATGAAGTGGCCCAGAGGTGGGCACCAACGGCTGCCACCAGCCAACAGTTGTCCCCAGGGTGTAGAAAAAGAAGCAGTAACCCCCCATGTCACCCTCACCTCCTTGCACTCAGTCTCATTGGCCTTGGGGTCAGCCATCTCAATGCGCTCTTCCCCCATGAGGGGCACGCAAGTGTCAGTGGTGTGGTTGTGGTGGTGGTTCCCCACGATGGAGTTCATGCTGGAGCTGGAGTGGTTCCTCGGGAAGAAGCCCTCTTTCTCATCATTGGGGTGGCTGAGGGGGAGAGTGGTGGCCATGAAGGGACCCACCTCCCTTGCCACCTGGGGCTTGCAGATAATCCCTGAGCCCTGGCAGCCCTCAGTCACATGCCACCCACCTGTGCTTCAGCAGCAGGGCACGCAGCACATTGGCTCGGTCTTCCGCTCTGATCTGGTCAGAGATGATCATGGTCTCCACCATGAGGTGAGCAATGCCAGGCAGAGTGGTCTGCTCCAGGTCAAGGAGGACGGCACCTGCCAGCAGGAGGGGAAGAGCCCTGCTTCTAGTGTGCAATGCTCCTCACCACATACACACTCTGGGGTTAGCTGTCGCACCAGGAGCCAGGCTTTGGTTAGGGTACAGATTCTCTCAGCTGAGGAATGTCCCCAGTGTCCTATGTCCTCTGTGTAAACCCTTGTCCCAAGAGAATACGAAAGCTCCAAGATGCACCGATAGCCCTGGTATCTCCCTCTCATTTCAGTCTCCCACTCTGATCAAACTTGCCTTTTCACACCAAAGATGGGTCTAAGATCTGCTGGCCCAGGCAATTCTGGGTGTTGCAGCTGTCACGTGCCCAGAAGCAGCAAAGCAGAGCAAGGAACCAACACAGGCACCCTTGGGCTAATGCAAATCCTGGCAAACTGGCTGCAGGACGGACTGTTTTCACAGACCCTACATGGAGCCTGGACACAGACACTGTTGGCGTGTCTCTAGTGAGGGGCCAAACAGCGACAGAAGCTGTCCAGCAAAATCTGTCCCAGAGCAAGACACAAACCCTGGCTTATGGTTCCTGACTCACCATGTGCAATCGTCTTCCTGAGCTCCAACAGGCTGCGGAAGGACAGCGAAGCCACGTGGGGTTTCCCCCACCTTGCTGTGTCCTCCTCCACATCCTCCTCAAACTTGATCCAGCGGGCTGTCTCCCTCCAGTGCATCTCCTGGTTCTTATCCACCACCAGCTCATTCAGCTCCACAAACACCTAGTGTGAATTATGAGGACATGAGACTTCCCCTGATGCATACAGCTGTATCAGCAATACGTGGAAAGCCTCAGGTTTGTTCTCAAGGTACCACTTGGTCTAAAGTGCTGTTTGAGCAAGCCTGACTTAGTTAGCCAGAGGTTTAGTGAACAGAGGCAGCCAGGACACATATCACTGGCAGCACAGCAGCAGCTTCCATCAGCACATGGAGCACCAGGAAGCTCGAAGTCGGATGGCGTGGGCAGAGGAGAGAGAATGATGCAATGTTGCAACCCTTTCTACCAAACTATGACAGTTTTGTCCTCTGCCTGTTTCTTGGTTTCCCCCAAAATTTCCCACACTTACTAGAGATGGTGACATTACTGTGCTGCCAACTTCCATAACAGCACCACCATTTCTGTGACTTTTTAATGTCTTTCCTAAGGTCAAAGCTTTTACAATTTCAAAGAAATCTCCTCTTTTGTTGAAAAAAAGTGTATTTTCAGCCCTCTTGATGACAGTTAAGAGCTTGAAATGTCTCCCCCAAGGTCATGTAAAGAATTAATTATATTGAAACCATATTTATCACTTTATAAAAAGCCTGCTTCTAGTCCTGATTTATGGCTTCTGAACAAGTGTGGGAGGACAGCACATGGATACCTCATGGGGCTTTCTATCCAACTTCTTCTTCTTCTTCTTTTTCTTGACAGATGGAGTTGATGCTAATTTTTTGCTTGTCCTGGTGATCTGACTTCGAGACGGTTTTTTCATCAGATGCCTCCTCACACCAGGGTTATCTTCAAAACGGTGGCCTGAAGACATGGGAAAGGAAATAAGAACACCAGTTTGTCTAGTGAAAACACACTGTCTGGCAGGGAAACACATTTAAACCCACCCTTCTCTCACTAGCTTATGCTAGCAAAGCCCTGGCAGCTGGAGCACTCACCATCATCCTCCAGACCTTTGAAGATCCTTCCTTCCTCATCTGCCTAATTTCAGCTCTTCCACACATTTGTGAGCTAATTCCTTCACGAAGAACACTTCCTCCCAGGCTGTGCATACACTGGAGCATCATTGCAAAAGCTTTTATTCATGGTACCTGAATAAGTGGCGCATGAACCACCCCCCTACCCCCCCATACTCACTCAACAGAAAACAAACCTGAAGCCTTGTCTGCACAGCCCTGCACCCAGCTAGTGCAGGCGGCACCTGGCTGGGGCTTATTTCTCCCACTGGAGGAAGGCCTGGTGCTCAGCAACCATAAAGGGCAGTGAAGGGGAAGGATATTTAGCTGCTGGTCTGGGAGATACATGGAAATATCAATGACTGTTTTATTTAATTGTGCGATGAGACTGTACGATAACAGTGCAGACCGGGACTGGCATGGAGGCTGGGCAGTTAACTGCAGCTATCGCTGTTTCTAGATGATCCACAGTGCTGCTGTAATGCCCTCTGAAAGGTCTGTGTTACAGAGTTTGGCTGGCTGAATCAAAGCCTCCAGAAGCCTCCAGAGAAGCTGTTGAGGCTGCATTACAGACCCACCACCAAGCTACCAGTGCTGTTGGCTAGCCAGTGCCAACAAAAACCTGGCCGCAACCATGCCAGCCCTTTTTGCAATGCCAGAGAAACAGCACCAAGGCAACAGACTGCCACGGAGGGTAGTTTCCCTGGACACTATCCAGACAGAGCACGTGTATATTCCTCAGCACAGACAGCCCATAGGGAAAGCCTCACAGCCCAGCTCCAGGATGGCCAGACTTCCCCAGGTAGATCATAGTCAGGGGTTTTGCCCAGCTTTGGTCCATTGAGGCTTGTTGGGTCTGCTTGTAAGGCAAAGACAAGATCTTCTCCATGGGGGACCAAGGCAGCTCTCCGTTGGCTGGGATGAATGTTCAAACTCCACGTACCTTTCTGCACTCAACTTCAACACCCTGCAGCTCTCAGGGCATGAGAGGTACCAAAAAGCACTGGGTTTGAAGGCCAGGCGGTCTCTTTGATGTTGCAGGAAAATATCCGTGCATCTCTGGCACGGAAAGACACACACAACATCAGGCCATGCATAACATGGCCTGGCTCCTTGGAAATCTAGGTCATTAAATTTAATATAAAATGAATCAATACTGAGCCTCAGGGCATTTTCCCCCATTGGCTGTCTGCTGATGCACGTCCCACTGATGGCCGGATTCCTCCTTGCTCCACTTACTGCACTGCAATGTCAATAGGAATCAATAACTGTCCACCACTATGAACATTTCTGAGATCCAGGCACGTGTGGGGCTTCCTCGAAGTTTTGCATGGATTTATCAGTTCCTGCACACACTGCAGCTGCTTCATCACACTTGGTGTGGGTTCTGCAGTCCCCCAGGCAGATAATCTTGGTATCTGACACCTTTGCTCCAATCTCTACAGCTTCTGATTCTCCCATGCACCCTGGGACTCATTCTCACCATGTCCCTGGAAGCCCAGCGCCAGAGGACACTCTGCCCAGAAAGACAGAATGCTCACCCAGAGCACGGCAAGCCTCCTCCGTGTCAATGACAACCTGCTACACAGTGCTCTTCAGCAACAGCCCTAGAAAGCACACACAGGCGTTCAGTCCCAGCCATCAAATGGCAGGAGGACAGATAAGATGAAAGGGGACAAATTTCCTGCCAGCATCTTCAGTGACTCCCACGCTTGGTGACAGGGACAGGAGCTGAAGTGCTCCAGGTTCAGAGCAAGCCAGTGAAGGCACCTCCAGAGCCCTACAGAAGACTAAGGAGTGATCCACTCTGTTGCTCTCCCATAGCAGTGCTTGTGGCCACTGAGATGCCAGCTGGGGGAAAAAATTCATAGGAGCAGGGTGGACACACAGACTTAATTCAGGCTTTGGGGTCTCATGTAGAGCCCAGCTGAGGTGCTCCAGGCTGCTCTGCAGAGAGCCTTTCTGTATCCCATCAGATTGGTGCTTCTCCCAAATGGAAGTCAAAGTTATGTGAGCACCTAAGTCTGGGGTCCTTACTCAGGACAGGATCTTGAACTGAGACCAAAGGGTGATGTGCCCATGGCATAGCTCTGCCCTCCTTGCTTGAAGACAAAGTCCTCAGGGTGAGATGGAGCAGCCAAGGACAGCTCTTGCTGTACCTCCTCTCCAGTGCTCCCCAGGAGCAGAGCATGAGACAGTGACAACATCTGAGGACAGAGAGTGATTCCTATGATGGCTCCACTACAATGAACTGGTTGTATGTCACCCTCCCACACAGCATCTCCTACAGTCTCCTCCAGAAGATCTTGCTATGTTGGCTTCCACAGTCAAATTTCTTGGGATGACCAAGTTCCTCTTCCACCAATTTAAATCTGAAGATGACAAATATGACTTTGCACTGGTTAAAGTCTTCCCCCAGAGTGTCTGTGCTAATCAGTCCAACTCAGTGGGCAATTGACTTCAATTTATGTTTTAGCTCCTGCTTCTCTCCTTTCATTACCCTCTGTCCATAAGCAGGAAGCCCAGAAAGAGGCACGAGAATATTTGTATCAGTACTAGAAAAAAACTATCCTGGCATCACAGACATGGTGCACACTTCCCATGTACCCCAATGGTTAAATTATAGCAAGAAAAAAAAAAGATGGAAACCCCATCTCCTGAAATATTTAAAATTAGACTAAACAAAATGCTAACTGACATGCAGTAAGTCAAAACCCTATGCTAGCTTCTGGAGAAAGCTACTGCCTTGCCCTGCAAAGAGTGCACATCTTTCCTGGCTGATGCCGAGTTCAATGTGATAGGGACAGCTGGACCCCATCCCTGCTGCTATCCAAGTGTTCCTGCACAGCACTCCCCATGCTCCAAACACTAAAAGGAGTGCAAGGAGACCAGCTCAAGTCTAACAAGGACTCTACTCTGCTCAAAAGCTAATAAATTCCTCCTGGATGCAAGTTGGTCTTGGAAGAGGTACTGCCATGGAGTAAATAGCTGGGCAAGTAGCACAGGCTGGACGTGAGCTGGCTCTGCACAGAACTGACTCTGGTGTCTCTGCCATCTCTGCCTCTGTCATATCTCTCTGCAGGATTAATCCACAGTGTGGATTCATTGTGCAGAAAGAATTAAGAGTTGACTGTACAGCGCATCCTATTTCAAGCACCTGCAGCATTAGCTGTAGCAATCAATGAATGTGTTAACTGCTAGCAAGCCAAATCTCCCCACTTTATAAGTGACATGTATCACACCTTGCAGAAATGACCTTCCCCTTCTACCTTCCCAAGAACAGCCATCCTTTCCCAGGTGAACTTGGGGCAATTTCTCACGCTTGTAACGTAGTTTGCTCAGTTCAGGGCAGCTGATGGAGCCAATTTGCTCCAGGCTTCTATTTTGAACTTTGCTGCTATTATACTGTCTATCAAACAAGTAGCAGACCCCGTCAGAAGCAAATCCCCGCTTGCTGATCTCTGCAGAAGCCCATAGGCAGACATTTTTTCCCCAAAGGCTTGTAAAGATGAGCCAGCTGAGAAAGAGAACATGATGTTGGGACTGGGAGGCACAGAAAGTTAAGTGTTTTGCCCGAGATCACACTGAGATGCTGTGGCAGAGCCAGAAGCTGAACCAAGGCATCCCGAGTCCCTGATGCAAGCGCTCAGCCTCCCCACTCCCTGCATGCAAAGCTGGTAAGCAGGCTAGTTTTGGGACCACATCACCCTTCTGCGCGAGCTCCTAAAATCCCTTGAAAAATTAACATGTGATCTGGACAAGGACTTTTGGGCAACCACCACAGAGCTATGGCTATGAACAGTGTCACTCCCAAGGTGACACACAAAGCTGCCTTTTAACTACGAGTTACCACCACCTGCCTAGGAAGGGCCGCCTGCATGAGGTGGGAGCAAGGCTCCTGTTTCTGTGCAGTCCCTGGGACGGCTCAGAGATCCAGGTCTCCGCAAGGGATGCACGGGTACAGAAACAAATGCAGAGAACAGAAAGACGTTCTTTGCTCTCAGGATTCCTATTCTCTCTTTCCCTGCTTTTCCCACTCTCGCTTCCTTCCTCTTTTCTCCCTTCCTGGCACACCAGCCAGCCTGCCTTTAGCAGGTTTCACAGCCACAGTCAAGCCTGCAGACACAGGGACTAGGTTGTTTTTTCCTCTGGGCATTAGGCTACGGTGCAGAGCCGAGAACCTGATACCCACCTCTGCTGTTGGATCTGCAGCTCGGCTCGAATTCCAGCAGAGCAGCAGCACACTGTCACCTTGTGCCACAGATGGAAGGGGAAATGTCTCTGTCCTTATACACACCTCGGAGCAGCTGCTTTTTCTCTGGCCACGGCACAGGCCACATCCTGATAAGCACAAACAGCAAGATGCAGCTGCCTCCAGAGCTGCTCAAGCGAGACGCACACAGGGAAGCACCTCAGCACTACGACACAGATCTGTACAAAGACCTCGGACAGACACACAGACACCAGGCAGCTCCTCCAGTGTCCCCAGACTCACAGTGGGGCAGACCGTACCTCCTCTAAACCAGGAGACCAACCTGACATGGAGAGGGTGCAGACAGCAAGCACAGGGTGAGGGATACACACTTTAGCTGGGGGCTCTGCTCTACAGCTGCAACCGTGGGGTCACTGCTTCGGTACTTACAGGTGGGCTCCCCGCCTGAGTAGCCCAGATGGTTTCTGATGGCCTCCCATAAATCATAGTCTTCAAAATTAAAAGCAAATTCATCAAAATCTTCATAGCCGAGCGAGTTACGAATGCGGGTGCTTATCACTACCTCCGGGCTGCTGCCCCCGTCCAGTTCGTTTGCTGCCTCCTCTCTCTCCTGAAGGGTTGTCATTTTGTCCTTGTGAAGGTCAGGGGTCAGGTGCTATGAGCCAATTGCCTTCAGAGAAGGGGATGGGGTAGCCAGGCTGCGCCCCTGGAGGGGCTTCACCGCAGTCCCGGGCCCAGCCCCGGTGCCGTGCTCCTCTCCTCACGGGGCATGAAGGCGCCGGCTGCAGCAGCCCCTGGGGACTGACGAAGTCCCAGGAAGGCTGGCTCCACCCAGAGATGCTTCTGTGGGGTGCTGCCCCACCAGCTCCTCACGAGCAGGATCCTTGCTCTGCCGCGGGGTTCTGTGCCAGATGCCCGGGGATGCAGTGCCCGTGGCCCAGGGACAGCCCGGCTGTGCGTGCAGCACCACTTCTCTCCCTCGCTCCCCTCTGGTTTCTCCCTCCCTCTCCAGCCTGCGGAGCAACCTATTGAATTCTCCATGTCCTGGGGCCCGGAGAGTGCATTTCCATGACGTCTCTTCTGTCTGACCTCAGCCGCGCACAGGGGCAGTCCCCCTTCGAGGCGCTCCGGAGGGGGCAGCCGCCTCTCCATCCAGAGAGCAGAGGAGAGGGGAGGCTCCTCATCTCAGGTTTTCTGTGATGCCAGAGCTGGCGTGTTGCACAGAGGGCTGATCACTGGGAAAGTGTGTCAGAAGAGGAGAGAGCTGGGTCTCAGGGAAATGCAAGGAGCCCTGAACCAGGGAGGGTAGTGGGGTGGGTGAAGGAGGAAGAATTCATGGGGTGGGTGTGAGTAGAGGTGCTGGAAACTTAGGGACTGGTACTGTGGACATTGCAAAGCTAACAGAGAGGAGCCAGGTCTGGAAAAGCTGGGGCTGGGGGACTGGGAGATAAGGACCACATCCTACAGCAGGCTGAAGACCATGCCTGGAGGTGCTAAGAAAGAGGGAAAAGCAGGGAGAAGCAAGGGACATGCACACTAGTAACACAGGTAGCGTCACAAAGCCTCACTTTTCATGCCGTCCAGGTCAGCGGACGCCAGCATCTGGGCCTCGGCCTCATCTGTGGGGACACGCTGGTATGCTGCACTCTCCAGCGTGGTCATGCTGCCGATGCACATCCTCTCCTTTAAGTCATAGGTAACCCGTTGTCCACTTGCCACCTGGCCCCAGGGCTTGCGCTTCTCCCAGCCACGAGACAGTCGTTCCCGAGGCCCAGGAAGGCTGTAAGAACCGATGGTAGAGAACAGGGAAAATGAGGATGGGCGCTGGCCCCTCTCAGGGGCTGAGGTCCCAAGGCCCAGCCCTGACCCAGAGCCAGGAGTCAACTATCCCGAAACACAAAGGTTGCCCCTTCTGCTCCTCTACTCCCCCACTGCAGAGTAGGACCAGCTACTAGTCAGGGTTGGGGACCCAGCTGAGTCAATGGCCTCATGGCCCCCTTCCCAGCCTGCAGGTCAGCACGACAGCGCAACTTAGCTGGGAGGAAGGGTACTCCAGGTGTGCAACCTTGTGCCCCCAAACCCACACCCTGGGGATCCCACAGACCCAAGGAGGTCACAGGAGATCCAGGGAGTGACTGTCCCACTGGAAAGTAGTCATGTTGCTCACAGCTGCTCTCCCTCCAGTCCCCATGTGCCCTCTGGCTCAGCAGACAAGTTCAGGCTGGGCACAGGCACAACCCCTGGGCACATGGTCTGTGTGGCAACCCCGCATCGGGGAGAGCAGCAGGCAGCTCGGACTGCTCACCTACCTGCAGAGGGAGGCAGGGCCCTTGTCCTGCAGCAGGTCGGTGAAGCGTGGCATGGGGGATAGGATGCCACACTCCTCCTCCACGTGGAACTGTGCGGGGGCCAGAGCACTGCCAGACTCCTCCTCATCGCTGCCGATGGTGAACTGCAGAGACAATAGTCCTGACAGCAAGAGTCGGGGCAGGCAGCCTTCGCCTCAATCCCTGACATGCAGAACCTCCCCATGTCCCCACCTGATAGAACGGGTCACACCAGCTTCCCCCACATGCCCCATAACCTGCAACTGGTCATACTGAGCATATCCTATGTGCCTATATCCTATCCTATGTGCCCTAAGAACAGACACATTGATCTTCTCCCATGGGTTTTACACCCGCACAATGGTCATGCACACCCTCCCTGGCATCCACCCCATGCAATGGCTTATCTCTCACTGTCCTCCAGTGCCCATCTCTGCTAGGCAATAAGAAAACCACTCTTCCAACAATATTGCACAGCACAGCTTCACAGCTATTGCACAGCTTCAACCTCTTCCCCCTGAGCAGTACACTCCCTTGACCATGCACCCTGGCACCCTCCTGGCATTGGTTCCTCTTCCACCTCCCCAATTTCCAGACCCCATCCAGGCAGGGATACCCTAGCCTTGCCTTTGGTTTGCTTGGGGGCTCCAGCTTAGGGGACGTGTCTTTCCCACGAGCTTCGCCCTCAGACTCTGCAGAGATCTCTTTCTCCTGGGCCTCCTCTGCCTCAGATTCTCCTTCTTCCTCTTCTTCTTCTTCTTCTTCCTCCTCTTCTCCCTCCTCCTCGTCCTCTTCTTGGATGGTGGGGGTGACCTCCGAGGGGGGTACTGAGGTTTTCTTCTTTTTCCTCCTTCTTTTTTTCCTCCGGCTGGTGCGGGGGGGCCTCTTTTGGAACTTGAGGGCAGAAGGGAGGTGAGTGGAAAGGGGATGATGGATGTGGTGCGAGGTTTGGCGGTGGACTGAGAGAGAAAAAGAGAGTCAGGGGCAGGAAGAGGCTGGGAGGAACCTGCCAGGCGCCCCTCCAGGAAACAGCATGGTCTGGAGATCAAGGGCCAGGAAGGGCAAGGAGAGCCACCAGCCCGCAGGGACATAGCAAAACTCTGTCAGTGATGTGGCAGGCTGTGTCCAGCCTAGGGTGGCTGGGGAGGCAGCCTTCATGCAGTGCCAAACCATCCCAACACAGCTCTGCTGCCCTGGGAAAGGTAGTACTCCTCTCTCAGTATTGCTCAAAGACATTCACACAGCTATGCAGAGCTGTAGCGACCTGCCAGAGGCACCATATCCCTCCTTCCTAAGCATGGGGAAATATTTCTCACATTCTCAGGCATGATTTGGGGCCTTCACAAACATTCTAGGGACATGGCTTAGTGGTAGACTTAGTGTTAGGTTTATAGTTGGACTTGATGATCTTAAAAGGTCATTTCCAACCTAAATGATTCTACGATTCTATGACTTCTTTCCTGCATAGTGTTCTTTGAGTTAAATAGATGTGCCTTATTTATCCCCCAGCCTTTGACAGAAAGTCCCTTCTGCATACCCACAGGAACCACAGACTAAGCCTTTTAGTGCAGATGCAACCTAAGTCCACATCCCAGGTACTGTGAGGGCTTGCATCTACCAGCCTCTGAAATGCAGGTTCAATTAAGAGGCTGTCTTTTAAAAACCAGGGCAGAAGGACTTTTCTTTAAACTAATCTACAAAGAGAAATTCATACAGGCTTGACCTGGGTGTCGTGGGAATTATAAAGTGAGAAGAAATTAATGGCATTTCTGAGCCTTCACTCAAAAACAATGATAATGCACCAGGCAGGGAACAGGGTAAGCTCAACATCTCCTGCAAGAGAGAAGAAATCCATTTCTGCCAGGTCTATCTGCAGGCACAAAGCCTTCCATAGGCAGACTGCAGGATGCACAGATCCTGGGGCTGTACCCAGAGCAGCTGAAACCACGGGGGCACCAGCCACTTCGCAAGGGGGCTTTGCTCAGCAGCTCTTCCTGAGGAATTGTTTCCAGTCTGTTTTGATTTGGTTCCTTCCCAGCTTTCCTGTGACATGGCAGCAAAATCTGTTTATAGTGAAAACTACCTTCAAAGGACATTTTCAATGGAAGCTGTAACCTTCTCCCTGGGAGAGCCAGGCAGGTTCATTGTTCTGCTGTCATGTTTCCTTTCCTTTGGTTTCTCAAGTCTTTTCTCCCTTGTTTCCCCCCTTGGGAACAGCAGGGATATTTCACACGCACCCCTGTTCAGCAGGAGAGAGGCTTCTGGCAAGATTAGAGGAGATTTGGAATGGTCAGACATCTGCAAATTGGAAAGAGTTTGGTCTCTTTGTCAACAATTTTTCCTCCTAAGTGTTCTTTTCTTTGACTTAACTGGATGTACCCTATTTCACTCGCTGGTTTTGGCAAAAAGACCCTCCTGTCCTGCTGCTGCACTCCCATAGCACTGCTCTGTGTGCCATGGATAGGCCAGGCATGAATTTCTAATGTAAGAAGCAGCAAGGAAGGCCTCAGCTGTACACACATTGCTCCTTCTACAGCACAAAGCTTTCCCTTCTGGCTTGTTCACATCAGACCAAGACAGAAACATTTACAGAAATGTTTGGATCACAGGGAAACCAAAGCCTTGGGCTGCAGGGAAGGGCAGTGATGATAAATGGCTTATCTGGCACAGAAGAGGGGAGCACTAGTCTTCACCCCTGCACTCAGACCTCCTTGTCAACTGATCACGTCTCCACAGAGGTGGCCTGGAGGTGGGAAAAACATACCTCTCCCAAACACAAAAGGCTTCATGACTCCCTCTTCTTCTTCCTTGTCTTCCTGTAACTCCCATGTGTCCAGCCCCTCTCTTCCTTCACTGCTCCCTTCCTTGCACTGCCTGCCTGTATGGAAAGCTATTGCCAAACCAGTGTCCAATGTTTGATTACCCTTCTCAGTGAACTTGATACAAGAGATAGGAAAAAGTAATTTGAATAGGGAACCCAGAAGGAAAAGCCTACATATTAGGAATTCCTGGCTTTGAATAGGGCAGGAAACATTTCTCAACCCAGAGAGCATTCACCTCCGTGGGCTGGTATGTTTTCTTTCAAAGTCTAATGACCTAATCAGATCTTCCAGCTTTATGAATACAAACTGCATAAAACTTCTGATAAACACGATTGACAGTAATCCTGGATAACAGGAATACATCAGGAGCTCAGAGGAAAACAAGCTTGATTCTGACAAAGAAAGAAGGACTCTCCTATTAAGGAAAAAAAAAAACCCCAAACAGTACAAATCTGTAGTCAAATTTTCAAAGAAGCTTCTGCCATGCATGCTCAAGCAGACTGTCCATGTCCTCCAAGCCAACCCGCGCACCTGTGCACACAGGCAGAGCTTCTGAGCAGGTAAGTCTTACGGGCATGGGACAGGTATTCAACCCACAGCAAAGCTATTAGCACCTTGCAGCCATGTGCGCAAGTGACTGTGTGCTCAGGTGGAAAGTTATTTGAATGAAGCCTCTGTAGAGAAATGACACAAGCAGAAAGTAGCAGCTGGGGTGCACTACAGTAATAGACTTTTACCAGCAAACTTTTACAACAGCCATTGGAAATGAGTGGCCAAGCAGAAAACAGCCTGGTGATGTACTTGGAACATATCCCAAGGTTGTATCCCACCAAAGCTAAGCTGGAAAATAAGCAGTATTTGACTGTGAGAGCCAGAGAGTGGGAAACTCTTTCAACCATTGCTACTTGCTTGCCACACACACAGGCTGCTGGACCGGGGCCTCTTCTTCTTGCCCTTCATTGCTGTTACTACAAGCTAAAATGACCCACCCTACACCAGGCAATAGCTTATGCCCACTCTTGTGGGCATGCTCTCATGTTACAGCCAAAGTGAGTTGGGCACACTGGTTGTCTTCATCATGGAAGGACAGGTGAGATAGCTACATCACTTTAAATTCACATCCCATTTTTATTTTGCAGTCCTTTCTTTGAGAAATAAGCCCAAAGGTTTCATGGTTGCTATTTAGAATACAGAGTCATGTCTCACTGGAGCCATCTGCTTTCAAACTGGGGAGGACAGACTGGCTTCTGGCCATATTTGGATGTTTCTTTGCAGCCATATGGAAGAAAAATAGTTTCAAACTGGAAATTTCAAGGTGGGGGAAGTGGCTGCAGAGGTCCCTGATGCTGGGTGAGGAGGTGAGCAAACACCCTGGGCTGAGTTATGCAGCCATGTGGACTGGGCAGTGGCTATGCCTGCAAGGACAGGGGAAACAGAGAACAGACTGGGAAGAAGCCATGGGCACTGGTGGTAAACTGCATGTACATAGCACTTTAGGAATGCTCTGAAGTTGAGGAAGAAAATAGCAGGCTAGCACGATCAGCAGTGTCCTGGCACAAGGCTACAGAGCACGTGGGGCTGAGCGAGGGTTGGCAGCATGGATAGAAGTGGGTACAACAGTTCAAACCTACATACATTCAAAATCTCTCTCACTGTAGCTGCGTCTTTGCTTCTCCAGATTGCTTGATGCTGACTTGCTTATCAGGTCCCCAAATCTCTCGACTGACAAAGTCTTATCCAAGTCCTCATCGTCCTCGGCACCAGGAGAGGCTTTCTCTGCGCGATCTCTGCCCTGCACAGAAATCCCCAGACAAGAATCAAACACTGCAGGACCCTACAGCCCTCTGGATTCTTCTGCCCTGCAAACAGTGTTGGGCTTGCTGAGGAGCAGCAAGCTCCACACAACAGGGCTGGGGCATAGCTTCTCACTTAGAGGCACAGCTCCACTCAAAACCACAAGCCAGAACAGATCAGCAAGCCTCCAAGTGACACTCTGCAGAGATACCTGAGTGGTCTACCACATCTCCCTTGAGTGGTAGACATCAAGGGACTATGTCAGTGCCTGTCTTTCCTACTAGAAGAGATCTGTAGCTTTTATTTAGCTGGAATTTCTCTCTCCTCACATCTAACTGCCACCCTCTGGCCTTCCCTTTGCCCAGTCTGCCATCCCTCCCTTTCTTAGACCTCCTTTGTAATTCCCCCTGTGAAACAGCATCCCTGCTTTGGTGAACTGCCCTTGGGTCAGTGACCATCCTGTGCCTTCTCACCTCCCCTTTGCACCTCTAGGGGCCCCCCATTCCCCTTGGCATGTTTTCTTCAGGCCTTTCTGCCCATTCTCCTGTTTCAGGCTATGGGTGCTTCTCTGCCTTTTGCTGGTGGAGAGGCTCCAAGAAGAGCATCGCCAGGTGACTTCTGTCCTTTCTATCTCCCGAGCAGCTGCAGCTGGTAAAATTTTCCGTCAATATAGCCGAAATGCCAGCAGAGCTGTTGTGGACTCCCGTGTTTCCATGGAAACAGAAGGAGGCCCAACTGTGACAAATCTGTCTGTGCTGGGCGGAAAGAGGGAGCAAGGCGGCTTTAGCCGAGTTGTGCCTCTCCTCACATTTCCCAGCTGTTCCCAGCTGTGCCCTGGGAATGGCTTCATATCTTGTGGGTGAGACTGCTTCTCCTCTCACCTTAGCATGGCTGTCCCAAGCCCAGACTAAATGAGGAGAGTCTAATTGCAAGCTGCCCAGCTCCTCCTGCTGCTTGCCTACCCCACCCAAAGGCATGCAAAGGCACAGGGACCCCACAGAGTAACCTTTGGCCTTTTCTGGACCAGAGTTTGCTGTCTGCATGAAGAGTGGATATGGGCTCATGGGCAGCCTTGAGGCACCCTTTGCACAGAGCAGCCCTTCGTGAACAGAGAGGCCATGTCTCCTACTGCAACAGGCTGCCAGGATGCGGGTCCCACACTCAGTCTGGTAGGAGCATGGTCCCTGGGGAAGACACAGCCCCGCTGCTGCTAGATTCCCACCTCACCTGCTGCAGGTCGATGAAGACATCTCCTATGGGAGGGGACTCTCCAGATGCCATTTTGGTTCAGGACCTAAGGGCCTGTGCAAAATATCAACCCTTCTCTTTCACCGGCAGGCACCCAGCAAACCTGGAGAGTGGCATAACCTGTGGAGAGAGGGCAGGACAAGGGAAGGTTGTGGGAGACTGCTGGCCACTGCTCTCAACCCCTCTGGCTCCTAACCCAGAGAGGTCACCTCACCAGCCCTTGGGGAACCTGCCCAGCATCACTAGGACAGGCCTGTTCCCTGGCACACAGCAGCAAGGGGGCAAGAATGGCCCAACCCGTGCTGCTTTGTGCATTGACTCCAACAGTTCAAGGGCAGACGGGACCCTGTCCTCCTCCAAATGACCTGCTGTGTGGAGAGTGCAGGGGCTGACCGAGACAGCGACTACATAGAGAGAAGGAAAGGCTTCCTGCTCAGCCACCTCTCCACCAGCACATCTGCACAAAGCTGAGGCATGACTGACAGCCAGGGAAAGAAAAAGTTGAGGAGATAGGGTGCTGGGAGGGCATGCCAGAAGCAGGCAGCAGAGTGGTCCTGTGCCACCTATCTCTAATTGGGCAGATCCCAAATTGGCCAGAAGGAACCTCAGAGAGATCTGTGCGGGCCAGAGAGATGGCACAAGGACAAACAGTTCAGCATTCAAACACCAAACACAGGACAACACATGTTACAGGGAAAGAGGCCAACCTTCAGACTATGGATTTGTGCCCTGTCCGCACGGGTGTAGCTGAAGGACTCAGAAGACCCTGTGGGCAGCCCGAGGGAGCAGTCTGCTCAATATGCAACTGCAAGTGAAGAAGGCAATGAGGTGCCACAGTTGCAAGGAGTGGGATAGAGACTAACCCAGAAACAGCTGTAGTCATTATCATCTACAGCAACAGCGCAGGCTGAGCTCAGCATGGGCTGCACCCCAGGAAGAATTGGAGATTGGCACAAAGACTGGCACTGGGAAGATACTGACCTCCAAAAACCCTTCTGAACTCACAGAGAGAAGGAGATGTAAGCACATGTACAGTGCTTTGGAAACAGGGATAAGCAAAGTGTTCTCATCTCACAGAACAAGAAAAGGGACATTCGTTAAAACTACAAGAGTAGAATACAAATGAACTCAAAACTGGCAAAAGAAAACATTTTTTTTCAGTGATGTCATCAAGGAGAAAAAAACAGCAAAGTCAGAGGATAGCTTGGCCATCCTCTGGGTAACAAGTTGACACATTTATGACAAAGAAAATTAAGATAAATTAAACCCATCTTTCAGAACAAGCTATTCCCCAGCTATGAAAGCTTTGGAAGTAGTATTATCGGTTATATTCCAGTGATCTGCTGGGGAGTTTCTCACTATCTCATCAGAAGTACCTAGTATGGACCACTGTTCAAGACAGGTCACTAAACCACTAAACCAGATGGTCTAAAGATGATACCAGTAAGGCCACTTCATCATCTCTCCTTCTATCTTTGAAGATCTCCAAAAGGTGCCACTACAGTCTCTGCTTACTCTGCCTACCCAAAGAGCTTATTCCAACCAAAAATCCTAGAACCATCTGTAAGGCAAGTTTTTGAGCAGCTAATCTGACCACTGATGAAATACGATCCCTTGGCCCACCATCCTAATTAACCAGGAACAAGGCAAAACTTAATGGAAGTTAAACACACTCACACCTCATTGGACTCTTCAGTAACTGAATGTTACGGTGAGGCCACAACAGCTCAAGAGAAATATGTTGCCAAGAGAGATGTCTAAAAAGCAAATGCAGAGTCCAGGCCATAAGGAACAGGACAGAAAAGAATGAAAATACCCAATCTACTCTGTAGATCTTAAGCTGCAATCATAAACTTCACACCCTCTTTTCCAAGAAAGACGGAGTAAAAGAGTTCCGAGAAAGAAAACAGAAAAAAGGAGAAAGGTCAGGAAATCATCTGTAAGCAGAGACTGAGCTGCTTTTTAGCAGGAGACATGATAGTGAAAAGGGTAATACATGGCTTTTATTTCCTTTGCATTTAACTCAGGAAGAGGGTATCACTCCATGAAAGCAAACAGCAGCACATTTGAAACAGAAGGCAGGGAACGCTTTATTCCAGTGCGAAGAGCTGGCGGGGAAACCTGGCTCTGCAGCCCTGCAGGGTCACACCATCATGACTCTTAAAAGAAAGGATTGGGTATTTGTAAGGAACATAACATCCACAGCTACAGACTGCCTGCAAAAATATGTTGCAAGTACTACTACTTAGGAAATAAAATGATAATGGAGCTTTGGATGGCAGCTCCTGCAGCAGCAGAATCACTGAAAACTAGCAAAATGGTAAAGGTAATTTAACAAAAAAACCCACTAATGCTCAGATCCACCTCTGTACCACTAATGTGCCTTATGGGACCTCCAAAGGAAACTGCATTGTGAAACAATGTGCTTCGTTTCAGGACAAGCTCAGGTTTATCTGGAGCTAGGCAGAGGCTCGCAGGAGCATTCATGTTCCCTCTCAGGAGCATTCATGCTCCAGGCGGGAGGAAACCCATGGCCAGGAGAACTCCTGGATGCAATGAAGTCTGCTGGCTCTAGCTTTGCAAGATGTTACAGTGAGTTTAAAACTACAGCCTGACTGCCTAAATAAAGTTAAAAGGGAGGGACAACCCCGAACTTCATCTTTCTTTATCCACCAGAGTGGTGTATTCTGAAATATGCTGAAAATATGTCACTCTAATGACACCACTGAACAGCTAAAAGCAAGACAGTTGTCCTAGCAGTAAAGTAAGAGAGCCCTTGGGACTTGCTTTGAAATTTCAGAGGGACAGCGAAGTGCCCACAGGGTTTCTGTCGATCTTCCGCTCATCATCCTGTGAAAGCAGGATGCAGTGTGTGGGTGCCCTGGGCCAGCAGGGCTTGGGGGCAGAGCGGCCAAAGGGCTCTGCCACTTCGGGGCTGAGAGAGGGAAGAGGATGGGAGACACATTCTCCGATCCTAACCCTATAGGCTCTCCTGTTTTCTGGAGAAGGGAGAGCCCATGGCCTGGGAGCACTGGTGCTTCTTTTTGGTGCTTAATTGATGGCTGGCCACTAGAGGCCACTTGCCCCTTACTTCTGTGCAGCCTCTGGGAGAAAGGCTGGATGGACACCTACTCGAATCTGGCCTGGCTTTGCTGTTACCCACAACAGACGGAGTTCAGAGAAGAGCAACAAAAAAACGCCAGTAGGCCAGAGGGATTGATTTATAAAGAAAGGTTAGGAGCTAAATTTGTCTAGCGCAATATGGAATGACTAAGATGGGGAGGGGACAAGCCAGCAGTCTGGAAAGATCTCAGGGGTGTAAAACAGGACTAAAGATTTTTTTTTTCAGGCAGCCCTGCACAAAGAGACATAGAAATGGGTTAAAATTTAAAAAAGGAACTTAGAATTAATATCGGGGAGAATTCTGCTAATGAGCACCATGCTGAAGCACCCAGCCTGCTGGCATCACTGCCCGGGCTGCCATAAGAAGAACACAAGACAAAAGGGGAAAGAAAAAAAAAAACCAACAGTAAAGAAAACTGAATGAACAATACCTTCATCCTATTGTACCTCCTGGTTGTTGGGAGTACGTGATTCAGCATTCCTACTAGAAGTAATTTTCTGTAATAGAAACGTCATGCCAGCAGGCCGGATTCAAAGGGAGGCCAGAAAAATCCACAGCCTACCGACCTGTGAGTACTCACACCTCCCTGCTCTCTCCACAAGCACATCAGTAAACAGAACTGGCTTATCTAAACCACCGATCCTCATACCAACCATCTAAGCTAAACAAACGCTGAAGGAAAGTGAGCAGGCATACCCCTGCAGTGGTGGCAGCTATGGCATCTCCCACATGTTGCTAATTGGGACTCCAGCGGGGCTCCCCTTGCCCCCAGAGGCTGCTACACAGTGCCAGTGCAGGAGCTTTCCTGTTTGGCTGAGAAAAAGAAACACAACTGGCACGTCTTCAAGGGGAAAAGGTGAGCAATTCATGCTATCCCTTTGCAATCAAGGTGAGCTGGGAGGGCTACAGCAGGCTGCCCCAGCAACATGGGCAAGGGGCTGCGTGGAAACAGCCATCAGGCCCCACATCCATCTCCTCAGCTCTTCCCTAATCCCCTGACCATCGGGCTGAGAATAATTTAGCTGTGGAGTGTCTAGACAGGGAGTGGATGTTAAGATAGGGATAAACCCACAGGGGCAAAGCCGGTTTGGCAATAGGGAGAAGAGACTCTGGTTGATAGACACAGATGGGAAGAGCCCAAAAAGGAAGGATTAGAGGCCTGGGAAGATTTTCCTGAGAAGACATACTAATGAGCCTGTCCACAGAGGAGAGGAGCAGGAGGGGTGCTGCTGCATACACCAAAGCTTTTGGGTGCTGTTGTGACAGTCATAGCCTCAAAGCCGAATGAAAGAGGAGTGGGATGTGCAGCCCCTGCTTTTCCCCTACCCCAGTGGAGGAACAGGGATGCACACACCAGAACGAAAAGGCAACACATAAGACAGTAAACACACAAAGTTTTCAGCCATGAAGGGTTTAACCTGTGGATCTCTCTGCCACATGGCTACGCTGAAACTAAGAATGCAGAAGTATTTTATAAGGTTTAAATATTTCAATGAATCCTATACTCAACTAGCCTGGATAAACCACCACAGCCATTCACTTCTGGAGCACCTGCTCTATTCCCTGCCTCTCTCTTCACAGCAGTACCCGACAGGATGGAGCTTGCACGGCCAACAGACACACACACACACGAGCACACGGGAACAAAACCCACTCCAGAACGAAGCACCGGCACCAGACAGCTACAAGGAGACACCCCTCCACTGGACGTACGGACAGCTCCCACAGACACGCGTACAGCGGGGGTAGTGAAGGGACGAAGGTACGCACTGGGGATGCACTGCACCACGCACCGCGCACCGTGCCATGCCGTGCCGTGCAGCCCCTCCGGCGGGACCACATCGCGCCGTGCAGCACCCAGCACCGGGCCCCGCGCCGTGCCATGCCCCGTTGCCCCGCGCCATGCACCGCCCTGCACCGTGCCATG
>NW_020799107.1:20223771-20255634 GCF_003259725.1 Athene cunicularia
GTGCCGGGCCGAGCCGAGCCGAGCCGGGCCGGAGTGAAGGCCCCGGTGTGGCGGCAGCAGCGCTCACGGCCCGACTCGTCCTTCCCCTTCCCTGCAGGGGACCTCGTCCTGGACGGCTCTAGCACGCTGACGCTGCTCACCCCCACTCTGCAGCACCTCACGCAGGTCTTCGAACAGCACCTGGGCTCCCGCAACCAGAACCGGGGCTTCGTGGCCCTGCCCTCGCACCCTGCCGAGACAGCCGCCATCCTCGAGGCGCAGTTCCTCTTCGACGTCCTGCAGAAGACTCATTCCCTGAAGGTCTGTGCCCTACCATGACTGGGGATGTGAGGAGCCAGGGGTACTGCAAGGCTGGCCAGCGGAGGTGGCAGGCACGGCTGCCTGCTTCAGAGTGGCCTCCTTTGGTGCCTGTTGACGCTCTCTACGTGCATGCTGTGTGGGTTGGATAGCTTTTGCAGGGCTCTTGCATGGAGTCATAATTCAGCATGATAGTGTGTAGCTGCTTCATTTAGGATCAGATGTGCAACTCAGCAGAAAGTTTTTCAGAGTTAAAAACAGAGGCAGCAGGGGTTAATTACATTCTGACCTTGGTAAGGTGTTGACATTGTTGGGAAAATTATTATTTCCTGAAATGCTTGAGCAATTCAGGTAGTATCTGGCAGCTGAGTGCTCCCTGAGCGATGATTGATCTGTGCAAGGCAGCAGAGCCGGGGTGTTTGAGCAGGACAGTTAGATTTTGTATACACACACTACTCTGAGACCTTCTGCTTCTTATTTCTGAGTTTTATGTGCTCCTGCCTGGGCAGTGGTTCTGGGTGATCTGTTTCACAGCATGGAACATTGCTAGTAATGTGTCCTCATTAAGAAGGCTGTAATAAAGGTAAAAGTGCAGAGCTAGGGATTCTCCAGAGGGCTTTCTGAAAGGGGGCATGTGTTATAAGGCTGCACACAATTATACGTGGCAAAGAGGCACTGCTAGGAGGGTAGCAGAGATGAAATGGGCCAGAAAGGGAAGCAGCTGTTCTTAGGTTCCACAGTTGTGCTCAGGAAGTGTTGTGGCAGAGCACTACAGCCTGTGATGTCTTTTAAAGTGTTTTCTATATGAGGCAGGTTGGAGAGATTATCTGCGTGTTGTTGATGGGGTTTTGTAGCAGTGTGCTGAGGGTGGAGATTGGAGCGAGGCCCAGAGCCTGTGGAGAAACACAAGTCCCCTGGAAGGAAGAGGCAGGGAGGGATGCTGCAGTCAGGAGGGTGTTGTGGTGAGTGTTTGTGTTGGCCAAAAAAATGGGCTCATTCTGTAATAAGCCTGTAAAGAAGGGGAAGCTTCCCATTGTGGTGTGGTAACTGATTTGCTTAGAGAAACTAATAATTTATAACCACCTGATCAGATTCTTAAGACAGTGGAAGGAGAGGAGATGGTCAGGACACAGAGCAGGGATAGCATCTGAAATAAACTTGGCTAAAACTGATCATCAGAGCTTCCCAGTGCAAGCATCCCCTACAAATGGTCCTGTTCAATATGCAGCATTAGTGCTGTCAGGCAGTGGGCAGTGATTCATTGCTGCCAAGGCTTTAACTGTGGAATCTATAGTGGTGAGGAGGCCTTCGGATGTCTGTTCTGCACCTGATGAGTCACTTCTGCGTGAACAAGGAGATAGCTGGAAGTGATGGTCTCTCCAGTTGTACCCTGGTGTCCGCAGTGGAAGCGTTAACTACTTCATTACTCACTTTGTCTGAAATACTGTTTATGTGCTGTGCGTAGAAAGCATAAGAAGCTGGATTTAATAAGCTGCTTTGCGGTACGTGAACACAGCCTAACTACCATGTGGTGAAAGAGCCTGTGGCTGCACTACAGAATGCAAAGATGAGGTTTGCAGGTACCTCAATCTAATGTTAACAGTGTCTTGGAGATCAACTCTATTTTGCATTGTATCTGCTTGCAATTTGCCTTATTTGACCCACTCTAGTGAAATGGATGTGCACACCTCCCACCAGTGTGCTAGTTCAGCTTGGCTGCTCAATAAACATAGCTCCAGCAGTTAGATTTGTCTTTATTTAGTAGATTTGTTAGTAGTGACTGAATCCAGCTGTCAGACCTCCCTGTGGTTCTGAGAGTGGTGAAGGCCTGTGGGCAGGGGAATAGAAGAGGAGCTCTATGGTCTGGCAGACCATGGTCTTGTGCTAACTAACATGCTTTTCTTTTTGATCTCTCTTGAACTATGGTGCCAGGAGGCAGTGCCGATACCAGCACTGGGGGAGAGCTTGTTAGTGAACACCCAAAGTGGTGTTTAGGGTGCTGCAGTCAGTGTATTGGGAGGGTTGTACTGCAGAACAAATCGAGCTTGACATGAGACTTCTTTTCTGATTTCTCTAGCTCGTTCATGTTCCAAACAGTGTTTTGCAATCTGCTGTGAAAATCTTCCCTTTCAAGTCCCTCCGGCATCTGGAAGTAAGTATTGGAGGCAAAACTGACTTTGAGTCTTGCTGTTTGGCTTTTCTTGACTTAGTTTTGTGGTTGCAGAATGCTTCTACTCATGAAAACTGGGTAGGCACTTGTGGCTTACCTGGAAGGCTTAAATCTGAACTCTTGGAACACTTGCTTGAGGTGAAGCTTGGATATGAGCAAAGGCTGGAGTGTTAGTGAAGGAGGGTCCAGCAGGGAAACGGGGGATCCTTTGCAGAGATGGGCCTGGGATGGCAGCTGCTCCTACACTGTAGTATTTTAATGTATGTTGTCCTTCCTCTCTCATCACTGCTGCAGTTGAGGTCTGTCCCTCCACACTGCCTCCTGGGACTGCGATTTGTCTATTCTCAGCTGGAATCTCTAACCTGTTGCAAATGTATCAGTACACTGGAGGTGAGTGTCTTTATACAGCTTGCGGGGAAAATTGCAGGAGAAAGGCTGTCTTGATACTACAGCCCTTCACACAGGGAAGATGTAGGAAACAGTGTTAACCATCTTATCAATCCACGTTGTATGTGGCTTTTTCTCCATTCTGTGTTCTGGGGTCCTACTCCTGACTCGAGCAGTGTTGAAGTATTCCCTGGTTGGATACACATGTGCTCTGTAGTCTCCTTTTTAGCTTCTTGAGAGTTTCTGGCTCCAGCCAGTATTCGTATCGTCTAGGTCTGACTGTTCTGTTTGTCTGGCTGTTTCCACATTCAAAGGCCTGCAGTTGATTGAGGTTTATTTCATCGTACCTCAGCAGCCTTAAATTAGAGCTGATTGTCAGAGGGAACACTGTGCCCCAGTGTCTTATCTGCACTGATGCCCAGCAGGTTTCTGTGACATGAAGGCAAGCTCCAGCCTTGGAGAACTGAGTAGTGTGGGCTGTGCTGGCTGTGGGGCTCTGGGCTGCTGGCTGTGACACAGAAGCAGCTGCCTGCTGGGGAACAGTGCCTGCTGGTAGGGAGTGCTTTGAGAGCTTCTTCAGTCTGCCAGAGCACGAGTTGTTTGGCTAAGGTGTGTGTATCTTACTCGTGCTTTGATGGATGTCTGAAAAAGGTTTTGTTGGCATGAATCTTTGTGCTTAGTGTTCAGAGCCTCCAAATTGTAACATGTTAGGTTAACTATTGCCACTTGAGTGTAGGAAGCAAAAGCATCTCCCCTTCTTTCTAAATATCTAGGTGTGGAATTCCTACCACCTCCAAATACTTAAGTTAGTGACATGAAAGTCACTGCCACTCTAGGCAAGGCACAGTCTGTAAAGCACAGTCTGCCAGCCTTGTTCTAGACTAGCTGTTCTCCTGTGTTCATCTGCTCTTAGTGTAACAGCTAGTACTCACCAAGGAATGGCTCCTCACTTCTTCCTAGGAAATCATTTCAGCATGTGGTGGAGATCTGAGCTGTGCTCTCCCATGGTTGGAATTGCAGACTGTGAACTTCAGCTATAACTCAATCACTGCCTTGGATGACTCACTGGTGAGTGGAGCATCCTCCCTGCGTGACTGAGGGGAAGAGAGGAGATGATCGCGGTCAGGAACTGGGCACTCCTTTACTGATGCTGCTAGGTCTGGGTGGGAGGGAGTGGGCAGTGTTAATTTTGCTGGCCTCTCCCATCAGGATGGGGTTTTCATGCTGCAGTGGAGACATTTGTAGGATCTGATCTAATATCTTTTTGTCCTCCAGCAATTACTGAATGCTCTGAGAGTCTTGGATTTGAGTCACAACAAAATCCAGGATTGTGAGCACTATTTAACAGTGAGTATCTCTGATTGAACACCTGAGTTTCCTTGTATGGAGAGGTCACTGCTGAAGTGCTGTAATCATCGACCATGTGCCTGTTAGAATTATAACAAAGGAAATTGGAGATGTGGCCCAGCAGGCATGTGATTTAGAGCTAGTGCTTGCAGCCCTGAAACTGTTGGTCTGTATGTGCAGCCCCTGTGCCGCTGAGGCGGAGAAGGCAGTGTTTCTCATCCGCTCTAAGACAGGAAAGTTAGCTGTATGTATCACTGTATGTATCTCTTGGCACCCCAGTGTGGACGAGTGGTAAATACAGCCATATGTACAATGTACACTGTACATACAGTTGCACGTGGGAATTATTTCGCCAGGCATGGGGCTCTAGAGACTTGCTGTTTGGTTTGTTCAGGCTGCCAGTAGCATTTCCTTCTGGCTCTCGGAAGTCTCCTGTCACTTTAGAAAGATGCTAGTCCATCACAGTGGCATGTGCGTCTCTGGGGAATGGCACTGAAATCTTTGCTCTGCTGGCCTAGATCTGCTTCCCAGAGAAGCAATGAAACAGCTTTTGATGGGAGTTGGTGGGGCTTACAGTATGTCATTCACCATCACCTTTGGAAAGGTACAAAAGGGCTTCTTTTGATGGTTTAGTCCTTTTGCTGAGGCAGGGTGTCCAGTCCCTTCTTGTGCTTCTTTGATGTGGATGAGGAAGGAGAAAGCTGCTCCTAGAAAATTTTGTAAGGCAGTTAGCTCATGCTGAGTGCCCCTAAACAAACCACTCCAAATGTGAATGTTGAAGTCTTGCTGCAGAAATAGCCTTGAGAAAACCCACTTGTGAGGCAGCATTGGTGGGGTGGAGAGAATGGTGCTCTGTCTTGAGTCCAGTGTCAGGCTTTGTGCTAAGGTCCCAACTGCTGCTGCTCTTCTCTCTGAACAGGCACTTACAGAACTAGAGTACCTCAATCTGGCTTATAACTTCTTGTCCAAGGTGCCAAACCTTGGTATCTTCAGCCGATCCAAGCTGGTGACTCTGATCCTCCGCAATAATGAACTTGACAGCATTAATGGTGAGCCCACAAGGGAGGAGCATTTCTGAGTTTGAGGCCTTTCTCTCTTCCTTGGGGAGGAGCAAAGCTTGAAATCTTGGGCACAGCTATTTTTACTAGGGTTTAGTTTTGGGGGAAGGGAGTAGGTGGGAGATTCCCAAGTTATATCTTGTAGCATGCTGATGGCTTCTTGCTGTATTTGCAGGGGTTGAACAGCTAGTGAATCTGCAGCACCTGGATGTGGCCTATAACCTGCTGCTGGAACATGCCCAGTTAGCACCATTGTCCACTCTGCACTACATAAAAAAAGTAAGCACAAAGCTTGATGGGTTGGTAGATTAGAGGTATCATGGTCAGGGGGTGCAAGGTGGAGACTGTGTGGTAAGTAGAGAGGTTTGAAAGATCAGTTCAACTCTTGAGCATTTAATTTTAATGAAGGAAGCTGATGAGAGAGCCTTGGAGAGACACCTGTATTTCAGCCTTCATTTTTGGCGACCCCTGCTCAAGCTAACCTTTTTTCATATGTTCATCCCCACCTTCTTGCTCCCCCTTTCCAACTTTAACACTGTCAAGTTCAGTAAAGATCCTCCCCTAATCCTGCTATGCATTTGTGTGTTCAGAGTATTTTGAAGGAGGATAGCTGCAGTCACTGTAGTGCTTGTGAAGGAATATAGCCTGCAAAGGACTGTTCTATCAACATTTCTCAGAAAGAAAGCTTGAAGCCTGCAGGTAGATTAGGTTAGGGTATAGAATATTGCTACTAATAACAATTTCTCTATTTCCCCCACCCAGCTGCATTTAGAGGGAAACCCATTATGGTTCCATCAAAACCACCGATCTTCAACCCTTGCACATGTGTCCCCCAGGGCAGCCTCCTCCAATGTGAGTATTAGCCATGTGCCTTCTGCCCCTGTTGTTGAAGGTGTAGGGTGCTCTGACACACTGGGAAAAATGAGGGGAAAGAATTTAATAAACCTGAAAAATTAGTCCAGTGGTGTAACAGTAGTGAGTGTTTTGTGTTGGCGTTTTTTTTTTCAGGTAGATAGTTTATCCTTAAATTTTTATGTGGTGTGCTGGCCAGGACAGACAGAGTTGAATACTAATCTCAGGTTTTCAAGACCTCAGATCTTAATATGTCTTCGCTGTCTACTTCACCAGTTTCTCTCACTGATGGTCCCCAAACTTTACTCTGTTCCTGCTAGATAGTGGCAACGTAGCTGGACTTTGCAAAGAAAGAACTCGCTGTCTTGGCCCACCTTGCCTAATTACATGCTCCTTTGGCAGCTGTGTTAAAGGCGCATGAGAGCATCACTCTGCTCTCAGCTGCATGTCATCACTGTTTTCCTTGCACTCTCATGCTCAGGTCAATTCTTGGTAATCTGATTTTAAATAAAGAAACCAGCAAAGACAGTGTTCTGGTAATTTAGCAAAGTAAACTTGCTTGCTAAGGTCAGAGGTGTTCCAAAGCTACACATTAGTGGCAAATGGTTGGATTCATTGTCTTCAAACTGCTTCTTGGAACAAGCTTCACTGAGCTCAAGAAGCTAGATAGACTCAGGCTAGAAGTAGGGTACAAGGCAAAAGTGAGTACCTTTCAAAACAATTCATGCATTGTAGCAGCATAACCTATTGTATCTCTTCCATGAACTGTCTTGAATACATTTCTGGGAGCTGTAAAGCCTGTAACAGGACAACCCTTCTGGCCTTACATGCTATTAGGCCAGGTAGCTGCAACTAGAGGAGTGATGGATAGGCAGGAACAGGGTTGTTTCTGGTAGTCTTTGCAGTCTTGTGCCAGGAATCCCAACCCTAGGGTGGCCTGAAGGGGAATAGGAGTCAGCAGATGTTGTCCTGAGTATGTGCCAGCCAAGTGGAATCTGATTGCAAATGGGTCTCTAATTACAGTTCCTCTTGGATGGGGAGCCACTCTCTTCCTCGGACTTAATGGTAAGTACAGTTTCTGTAAACTGATCTTACTGGTTTTGGAAGTGGGAACTCTGACAGGTTTTTGCATGTCATGTGTCCCATTAAATCTGTATGGGCTTGCCTTGACTCTGTGACAGAGTTCATTTTGGCTCAGTCCATGCTGATTCCTAGTTATTGTTGGGACTGGCCAGTGTAACTTACTCTGTCCTGTGTAGCCTTGGGGAGCTTGGAGCCTTGCCTGTTTCCTCTTCAGGTACTATATGGTGCTTGACACTCGAATTACCTGTCAGCAAAACAAACAGTTATCAGTTTCCCATCTGCTGTTTTTAAGAAGCCAGAGATTGAGTTAAATTGGAGTGGTTTTGATAAACAATCCAGTCAACCAGGCAGGATCTGTTGTCCCCACTTTGCCTGAGGTGGTGAAAGTTTGGACTGAGGAGCAGGGAAGTTGTCACCCTGAGTTGTGGCTTGGTTACCTTGTCTCCCCTTTGCACTCAGCAGGCACCGTTCTCTTCTTTTGGCTTTAGCACCTTCCGAGACCCGTGCAAAGTGTGTCGCAGTCCATCCACACTTCTACCTCAGAGAAGACTGCACTGGACCGCAGTGCTCTGGACAGTTCCTGTGCTGCAGACTTCAGCGACAGTCAGTCCCCAGTGGAGAACGTGGCCGTCAGGTTCCCTCGGAAGAAAAACAAGGTCTGAGACTGCTATAACTTCTGAGACATGAGCTGGCATGATGGGTGAAGGGGCTGCCTCAGCATGAGAGCCTTGTGCAGTGGGATGTGGTCTTGTACTGACTGTGTGGTAGTGAGCCTCTACGCTGCTGTGTGTTAGGAAGAGGCTGGGCTTAATGTCAGTCTTGATATACTGTGACAAATGTTTCATAGTGTGCTTCTGCACTGCAACAGCTATGAACCCTTCAGCTTGGCTGTCGCGCATCAGATGCTGTTTCGGTTGTTCTGGTGCCTCCCAACTATTCTTATCCTGTTTGTTCCAGGGAAAAGTCAAAGTGCGCAGAGCGAGCATTTCAGAGCCCAGTGACACAGAACATGAGCCTCAGGCTTTACCTCTCTCTGCTGGTGAGACTTGTCTTCTTTCTCAGTAACACAGCAGCTGAGCTGCCCACAGTCAGAGGAGTACTCTGGCATGTTGACTGTTTTCATACTTCCCAGGTTTTCTCTCTGCAGGCCTGGTCCTACAGCATCAGAAGGAGATGAAGCGCTTGGACAGCTTCAGAGATCGCTTTGGTGTTGACTGGCTGCAATACAAGAGACACCTGGAGGAGCATGACCAAGTACCTGTCATCTGCCGTAGCCGTTCTGCAGATGAGATCACAGGCAGACCTGCTGCAATGGACTTGCAGAGTGAGAGCTCTGACCCAGAGCAAGAAAGACCCCAAGTATCCCAGAAAGAATCCTGTCCTCCTTTGGATGATACTGAGAAGGAGGAAGAGCCTGAAGTACAGCAGGATGAGCCTGTGGAAGAAGAACAGAGAGGAGAAGAGGAGGCAGATGAGCTAATGCTGGGGGAGGAAGAAGAGGACAATCCAGAAGGTAAACAGGTCCTTTCACTGCTGTGTTTGAGGGCTTGGGTGATGATAGAACAGATGGATCAAATGTGATATCGCTGAAGCTTTATTGTGCTGCCCACTATTGTGGGCATTCTAAGGACTTGGGCTGAGTGGGCCTGAAGGCCTGTTGTGTTCCCTGCCCTTTACTGTGTCTTGTTTGTCAGTGGACCTTTGTCAGCCAGTGCTGGTGAGCCAAATAGAAGGTGAAGGGGACCCCGAGCCAGACTGGATCTTCCTGCGAGTCACAGCTAAGCATGTGATTGAGGTGGAACTGAAGGCTGCCAGAGTCCTCCACAAGCTGGAGCTGAAATGCCTGCAGAAAGTGGAGACCTCAGAGATGAACTGGAAGAGGATGGTGAGTTACATGTTTCTGTGTGAGCCTTTGGCTTACTCCCTGTGTGGGCCAGCATTCTGGATTTGGGCTTGTCAGTACCCTGCAGGTCTCTTCCTAGCTCCTGCAAAGCCCGAATGATTGAGAATGTGTTTCTAACAGCATCTGTATTGCTTAGAGTACCTGTGATAATGCAGCAGAAGCCAGCACCAGTTCTGTTCCAAAGCTGGAGTTAAAAAGATAATGGCTGGACTCGTTCCAGTGTGCAGGAATGAGACACTTCTCGAGAGGAGCCTAAATGAAATGCAGACCTCCTTCCCATCCATTCCTCCCTGGGATATCATCCTGGCATTAGAGGACTGTGTGTGGATTGCACTTTTTCTTAGGCAGTGCAGCACTGAGCCCAGCATGATGCTTAGAAAGCTGCTGATAGCTCAGTGGGCAGTTTTCCATCCTTTAGCACTACCAGCCCTATTTTGCTTGTGTGGTTCTTTTAGAAAGGGAGTTTGGAAATCTCTTTTTCCTCATGGTGGGATTTTAACGTTCAGTGTGTGCATGGACATGTTCACAGGCTTCTCTGATACTGTTTCCCCACAAGCTCCAACTCATCTTTTCTTCCTGCTCTTTTACCTCTTGAATGTTTGTGGCTTGGTAGTCTTCTGAAATACCTTTGTGAAAAGGTGTTTGTTTGAAATGCTTTGTTCTGAGCCTTGAAACTTACTGTTGTCCCAGCACTTAGGAACTTATTTTGATTTATTAATCTATTTATTTATTCCCATTTTACCAGCCTCCCAAATACTACCAGCTATGAAGAGCTAATCAGGACTTACTAAATTAAGTGCTTATATGGCCACATTTCAGCCAGTTGCAAACAAATGTAGACTGTATACGGATGCTGCACCCTCTTTCTAGAACTGGTGTTTTCTGTTTCCTGCAGGACCTGGAGCGAGTTTTCCCTGTCCTCATATTGCACTTCAGCTACATTCGCAAGGATCGGCAGAAGCGCAAATATGTGGTGCTCGATGACTGTCCAGAGCAGTGTCTACAGGTAGGGAAGGCTCAAGGGGGAAGCCTGGGGAGGGAGGCAGTGTTACTGGAAGAGGCTGAGTTCTTCCGGCCAGCACAGGGCCCCTGTTCTCGGAACACACGTGCATCTGCTGCCCTGAGGCAGCCCATGTCTGGTTTATAAGCTCGGGATTTATCCTGCTGCACAAATGACCTGTGGAGAGCCCTGTGAGCATTGCCATGGGCAGTGGAGCTCCTGGAGCATAAAGGGTGCTTTCAAAGAGAAAGCCTTGCAGTTTTCCCCGTCTTGGGGAGAAAAGTTAGTAGTTAAGTTAGTGATCCTTACTTGTTGTGCATGTGCAACATAATATTTCCTGGGTGCTGAGTGATGTGCTAGCCTATACTTGGCCCTCTAGACAGTGAGAGTGTCAATGCTATGGCAGCTCTGGTCTTCACAGCTGCTGAAGGGACTCTGGTCTCAAATCCAAGTATTTTTCTTGAGGTACTGTTATTTAAGTACATTTAAACAAGTTGTTACAGAGAAGGCACAAATAGATGGGACCTTTGAGATCAGAATTCTAGGGAGAGCCTGTCAATATGTAGGCGTGAGGCACAGACCTGCAAAAACGGGCTCTCTTGGTCTTCTGCAGTGAATCTCTGTGCCCTTGGCAAGTCTGGCACAGACTGGTTGTTGTACTTTGCTAGCTGGGAAACGGCCCTGCACCCCTTGCACTCTGAAATACGATAATGAGGAATGTAAGGAGACTAGCTAGCGTCAGAGGCTTGCTTTTATTAGGACAGTTATAGCTGCCTGCTAGCACTCTTTTCCCTGTGCTGCTACTTCTAGTGTGTCCTTGAAGTGTTGTCACCAGCTGTTGAGGAGAATCAGCGAAATCAGGACCAGGAAAAGGGATCCATGAAGCTCCAGTGCCTGAAATGCAAGCAGGAGTTTTTCCAGTCCCTGGCTCCCTGGCATCAAGGTCCCTATCCTTCAGAGGTTGGAGACACCAAAATCCTGGAGACCCTAGTTGCCTCAAATCAAGGTAGGGTGTAGTGCCCAGAAAAAGAGTGCTTGCTAATGCCCAGGCAGACTGCCAGAATGGCAGCTGTGGTGCAGAGCATTGAACGTACAGGAGATGGTTGATGCCTTGGCTGTACTGGAATTAAAACTGTTGTGGGATGTACTCTCACTTGTCCCACTTGGACTAGAAGAGCCTGCCTTGTTCACTAGCAGGAATGAGCCCCTGTTTTAAGCTTAAGCAAACAGCACCTTTGTTGTGGGTGGTCTGGGGTCTGGGAGAACACAGGGGTGCTGGAAACTGCAGATGATCCACAGAAATCTGAGGTCTGGGAGAGGCTTTAAAGGTCATTTAGTGTTGTCCTGTTAAAACCATGGTTAGCTCTGCCACAGAGACTAGTTTGTTCTAAAGGGCTTTTTCTAACAGGATTCTGGGAAATCGGCTCCAGTTTTTCAGGTGAAACTTTGTCTGTTAGACATCAGAAGAACAAGCAGAACCCTAACCTAAGTCTCCCTGGCTGTGAGCTTAAGTCCTCTCTTGCTTCCCTTATAGGGAATTATTTTTTCCTTTCTTTGCACTTGAGGGCCATGGTTCTCCCCTCATGACTAGCCCTGTCTTCTGTCCTCTAGACTAAATAATCTGAACTCTGTAGATAATTTCTTTGTCAGTCATATCTCATACAATGCAGTTATTCTTGCTGGTCTCCTTTTCACTTTTTTTCCTATTTGTCCATATTTTTCTTTGGGTGTCTGAAACTAGATGTGGTATTCTGGCTGAGACATGGCTAGTGCTGAATAGGCATCTTCTGATTGCCAAGTTTTTCAAATCTCAGTGTATATTTGAAGTGGGGAGTGCCCAGCCTTCGCTCAGATGATGATGTTCATTTAACAAAGTATCCTGAGATCAAAGTACTGCCATGAGGGCAGAGGTGCTGCCCTGTCTGCAGCACTTTCTACCATTCTGGGACACTTTCTACCCCTTCCAGGGTAGTGGGAGTCCCAAGATCCAGCTTGAAATCTGCTGTGGTGTGAGTGAAAGGGAGCATTAGGAATTGGGGACAGGAGGGATGAGGACAGCTGGAGAAAGGACACTGTGTGCTTGTTTGACTGGCTGGGGATGGAGGTGGCTAGGGAAGGTTGGCTTGACTGGTCGTGAGCTTGGGCTTCAGTGGCTGTGTGGGCACTTGTGGACACAAAGTGGAGGAAAGCCAGGAGCCAAAGCTCTGATGTAGTTTTGGTTGCAACTACAGCAGAAGCTGGTCACCCTAAATCTGAGCAGAGCTATTTCAAGTGGATGTTGGCACTGATACAAAAGCGCTCATTGATTTGTGAGAGGAGGTGTGTAGGATATGATTCTGAACAGAGTTGCTCAACAAGCTGCTCAAGTCAGACTATAATTATTGTCTACTTTGAGAGGGTTTGTGGTTTGCAGAGGAGAGGCGGGGAGCAAAATCCTGTTGGAGGAGAGCTGTTCTGTTTTTTCTTTATCCTTGACGAAATCTTCCACAGATGCTGCAGCAGCTGGTGACCCCATAGTCTGTCCCAGTTGTTCCAGTGACCATGTGGTCATCCTGCCTTCAGAGGTGTGCTCCAGCACACCTTTGCCACCTGGCCCTGATAGCACAAGTGAGGACCTGTCAGACTCCGTCCTGGAGGGAGGCAGCCAGCAGGAGGGCCCAGAGGAACCACCTGCCCTGGCCAGTGAAGGTGGAAAGTTCTACATCGGCGGGGAGGACAGCTCGGAGATGGATACCAGCAACAGCACCAGGACCCCGGAGCTGAGTGGCGAGCACGATGGCACTCTCCACTCCAGCTCTCGCAGTTCAGATGGGGGCTATGGGAAGAAGGAGCTGGGCATGAAGAGCCAGTACTTGTCCCTCAGCCACACAGACACCAATGGGGGCAGTTTGATGGGGAGCTACCATTACAGTGTTTCTCGCGGGCCCACTCCTTCCCAGCTCTCTTTGAACTCCGAGTCCGAGGAAGCATGGAATCTCAGTCCCTGTGAGTATGTAGGAGCTGTGCAGGGTTTAGGGGTGTGCACAGCTTGGTGTTGGGCTTTATCACTGACACGTACAGGGTGCACTGCTTCCTATTTATTTAATGGGGAAGGGAGGTCATCAAGTATGAGCAGCAGTGACCATGGTTCTTGTGAGCAGAATTTTTCATTCCTCTCTCTGCTGAGTCCTTATGCCTGAAGGTAGGGAAAACTGAGTCAGCTCCTAATCCCTCTGACTAATCTCTGAGTAATAGGGTCTTGTTCTGGGAGCTGCACTGCTCAGTTACAGACACACTGGGTTCCTGTGGCACCAGTGAGCTGCCAGTTGAAGCATTACCTTTGGAGAATAGTATGTGCAATTTTTCTGTATTTATCCTCTCACTTAAGTGCAGTGTGAGGCTAGTGTGTTTGTAGGGGGCTCTGGTTAGGGGATCTACAGTTACCTGTGCTTTCCTTAGTGGCCTTTGTGAGCTTCAGATGACAAAGCCTGTCCAAAAAAAGAGGCTGTGTGAGGGCTATCGTGCAAGATAGCAGTTACTAGGAGGTCCACAAATGCTTTTTGTGAAGGGCCCTGGATTTCTGATGTAGCAGACTGCCTTTCCTTGGGCATCAGCTTGTAATTTGTAGAATAACTGAAGTTGGAAAGGAGCTATGGAAGTTATCTAGTCCATCCCACCAAGCGACTCTACTGCAACTGCAGTCTAGTCCTGATTTGCAAACGCATCTGCTTCTTGATCTGTAGAGATTTCCTCTGGCCTTTCAAGACTGCTGTGCCTGTGAAGAGGAGTTGGTATAAGACCAGTGTTTAGGATTGCCATGTCCAGTCTTGTTTTTTTGAAGTGTGAGAAATAAAGCAGTCTCTTGTTTTGGGTGAAATCACAGAGTCCCAATTTAAAACTGAGCCCATGAAAAAATTCCTGCTGAGGAGAAGTTGATTAGTGTCATGTTTCTGATGAAGAGCAGGCTATGCTGGGAATTGCGTAGGCTTGAGAAGTATTGTGGCTATTGTATAAATTATTTGGTTGTACAGTTGCATGACAAACCTAATTACATTCTTAAGCAGTTTTATTGGTCAGTCCCCTTTAACCTTATCACAGTCAAAGTCGGAGTTTAAAAAGTTGACCTGCGCTGATGCCTGCTGAAATGAGAAATGTCTTTCTGACTTTGTGATAAAGAATTGCCCTCCTGCCAAATCTGGCAGCAGAGCAGTGTTGTCCTGTGACTGAGCATAGTTTGGAGATGGGTTAGACCAAAGCTTTGTACATCTGAAAAAGCAAGTGCTGGAGTGATGAAGTCCCCTCATGTCTCCACATTGAGGCCTGTGGCCCAGAAAGCCCTGGCTTTGGCTCTTTGTCTTGAGGAGAGACTTGATGGAAGCAGTTGTGCAGAGGGGGTGACACTTCTGCCCTGGTGCCAGTCTGCATATTTGGCCAGGGCCTGGTCAGTGGGGAGAGTGCTAACCCTATCCGTTGTTCTCCTCAGCTGTAAATGGCATCCTGAACACAAGGGACTTCCATTCGGTGGATCATCGCCTGAAGCTGTACTTGGATATGGAGGTTTTTGAGGAGAATGCTGAGGAGTTCCAGTGCTTCCTCAAGGTGAGCTCCTGCAACACCATTTCTACAGCTCCTTGGATGTCCTTCTTGCCACCCTGCAAGTTCTGCACTTGGGGGGGGGCGCATCCCAAAGATTGTGGGGTGTGAAGGGAGCTGAAGTGTGTGTGAGTCAGTCCTTTCCAGGGGTGGGCAGGCAAGGGGCAAGCCAGTGCTATGACCCACCCTCTCTGAGTTCCAGGTGGTCATGGTGAAGTTTGGCCGACAAGGAGAATTCCTCTCAATTCTGGTTGCCTCTGATCTCAAGATTTATGTGCTGGAAGTCACTGGGGCTATCAGGTGAGGAAAATGATGGCAAGTGAGACCCTGCAGCAAGGCTGTGAGTGCTGGGTAGTACCGGCTGTACCCTGGAGGTGTGGTGACATGCAGAGGCTCTTCTGGCAACCCCCCCTGCTGCAGTCTGATGTGGGAGAGGAGATGGGGCAGCCTGCTGCAGCTGAGGGCTGTGCTCTGTGATTAGGGGACAACCTGCAGACTGGCTGAAGAAGAATGACTCTCACTACCTGTCTGATATTTCCTATCTGGAAGTCGGACTCTGCCACCAGAGCTTGCGAATGGAGTTTGAGAACCCAAAAGCCTCCTACAATCTGCTGATCCGGAACCAAAGCTGCTGTGACCAGTTCCTGCAGAACCTGACATGTAAGAGCAGAGCTGTAGTGGGGGCAAGAGGGGGGGAGAATTTGGAAGATTTGCTCTTGGAGAGCTGTAGTAGGATATATGTTGGAAATATATTTCTTACAGCTCAGAAAAAACCTGGGGGAGAACCCCACTGGCATAACTTCCAGTGCCTGTCTGTAGACCAGAGACCCATCCTCAGCTGTTATCTAGTCCTCAGGCTTGCAATAAAAGATGTTTGCCTTCTTCTCTTTAGATCTCATGCAAGAGCTGCCTGCTAAGTACAGGAGTAAGGTGAATGAAATCCCCACTGTGGAAATGAATCCACAACACTGGCTATGGTAAGAACAGCCTCTGAGAGGTTAGGGTTTCAGATAGAAGAGGATGTCTCCTTGTCCAGCAGTGCCTAGGAAGTGTAGTGCTCAAAACAGGAGCACAGGAGGAGGCACCACTGGAGTGGCAGCCGGGCCTGTTACAGGTTTAAGGCAGCTGGCTCAGGTGCCTGCTGCACAGGGCGTGAGCCAACAAAGGGCTGTCGTAGACTGAGCCAGGCAGGGCAACTCCAGCTCCCCTGGAGGAGCCTGAGCAGAATATAATGGAGGGAGGAAAAGTGGAAGGAATAGGACAGCCTTTTCCCTTGCAAGAAGCATTTGGTTCCTAGCTGGTGAGGTGGGAGGCAGAGTAACAGGAGAGAGAGAAATTCTTCAACATCTGGAAGAGGTGGGTCCCTCCCTTCCCCAAGAGGACAGTAAACAGTGACTAGGTCACAGCAAACCTAGACTGAGAAGAGAGCGCTTCCTTGCTCAGCCCACTGTTGTATCTCCTCCAGGCCTCTGCTGGACTCCAAGACCACAGATTCTGCAGCTGCAGATGACACTTGTTTCTTCTATCTGCTGGCCTACCTGATCCAAGGTACAGGAGATCTCTGTGGCCAGTTGTCCCCCACCTTGTGCTGTCTGCTTACATGCTTGTGTTTTTAGTGTACAGTCTGTGATAGAAGAGCTGGACCATTGGTCGAGATGGGGTCGGGGCAGGGGTGAGCACTCTTTTTTTTTAGCATTGCGATACATAGGATAGCAGCATGCTTCTTCCTGTATGTCCAGTGAGTCTCCCAGCCCCTTTCTGTGTGGAAGTCCAGGCTCTAGGGAAGAGTTGGACTTGCACACCAAGTTTGGTGACAACTCAGAATGGTTTCTGAGAAGCTGAAGATGATCTATGGGCTGGATCATTGCCCTGAACTGAGGGGAAAGCTGAGGGGTCATACACACAGCTGGTTTGTCTGAGAAGCTGATAGTCTCCTTGGTTAGGGAAAACAGAAGCAGGTGTCTGGAACCTGAGATTAGGTAGGACAGGAGCAGCCTGCTGGAGCCCATCATATTCTGTTCCAGGGCTTGCTGAGGGTCAAATGTGCTAAACATGGCACTTGAGTCTTCAGTGAAAAATTCCAGTGTCTCTTAGCTTGGGCACTGACAAAAGCAATCTAGCTGTTAATAACACTGTGATCAATTTGTTACTGCTCTTGCACCCTTGTTTACCATTGGCCATTGGACATATGAGAGAATGAGAATCAGAAAGAATCTGTGGGAAGTATGTTTATTGGTCTCCTCAAGCTGGACAAACAGCCTGTGGGGGAGAGAATGCATTTTTCTTACTCTACAGTTTTCTCCTTTTTTAGAGTATGGTGCCCAAAACTGGACACAGTTCCAGATGAGGTCTCATTGCCAAGTAGACAGGACTAATCAAACATCCCATTTCTGATATTCCTACTAATTCCCAAGAGTGAGATGTGACAAGAAAAGCAACATGTTGCTGTAGCAGCTTGTGATCCCCTGTGACCTCAGCCAGTTCTGCTAGTGGTTCTCTATTTCTGTGTGTCTAACTTATTCCCAAGTTCTTGTGCTTTTCATTTGCATCCACTAAAATCAGCTGGATGATAATTGTGCTCCCTACAGTTTATCAAAGCTACTTTGCTTCCTGCCATACTTACGATGCATCCCAACTTGGTATTAAAGTTGTGTGTGCTCTCTGTTCCAACCATCAGATATCTGCAGCCAGACGAATTCAGACCAAAAAAGGCGGCCTTTTAGCTGGAGCTGCTGACTTTTCAATAAGGAGTAGTAAAGCAGTCTTTAAGAGGTCAAAGGACTCGAGTGTCTTTTTCTGCCTCACGTGAGGACATGGGCTGGACAAGTCTTGCTGTGTGATGGTTCTTCATATGTGTGCTCCTGCAATGAGCTTGGATAAGCCAGTCCAGCCCAGCCACATTTTGCTACCCTGCTCTCCCTCTTCAGTCAGGAAGCTGGATAAAGCTGTTCATCCAGTTACTGTTGCTGGAAAGAGTTTCTCTGAGGAGGAATGAAAAGCAAAGCTGGTTCTGCGGTGACTCAGGCTCTTAGCAAAGCCTCTCCTATTCCCTCATATCCTTCTAGGGGCATCTGCTTTCCCTGTGACCCTGCTGAGCACCCGAAGCATGCTGTTTCTGCTGGAGGAGAATCACCAGTGGCAGGTGCAGCCCTCCTTGGATGCAGACCATGAGGCAGAAACGCCTCCTAGGAGCAACATCCAGTTGAAGGAGAAGCAGCCAATCAGCAGTATTAGCAATGTCATAACCTATCGCCTCTGTCCATGTGACATCAAGCTGATGCTTTATGATGAGGTAAGCAGGAGGTGGTCGTGCGGCACTCAAGATGCTGGGGGCTGGATTGTGCTCAGATCCTGTTCTTGCCAAGAGTGTCTTAGGGCTGTCATCTCCCATCCTAACCCAGGGCCTTGCACCACAGAGCAGGGGAGCACAGTGAATTTCTGCTGTACAGAAGTCATGCAGGGATGCTTCCAGGGCTGGCAGCAGAGAGGGAGGAGGATGTCACTTAGGAATTGGGGGGTCGGCAGCTGCGCTCAGGAGTAGTGGCTCAGGGCTGATCAGTGCCTTCCAGGCTAGGCCCTGCTCATCCACCTCCCTCTCTTTCCTTCCTCCCAGGTGCTGAAGGTGGAGAGCACTTGGCACATCCGCACAGAGTGCCCACAGCTCCTGGTGGAGCTAGTGGAGTGGATCCGTGGGCCCTGGGAGGAGATGTTCTCGATTGAGCTGCGGAAGGCTGTGCACGAGGGACTGGAGTGAGCTTGCCGGCTGTAGGCAGGCGGGACTTGGAGTCAAGAGTGCTGCTGTGCTGACAGTGGTGCACAAGTGTCTCCCATCTGACCTTGCTGTCCTGTGGCCTCTGCTTTCTCTACTCTACTCTTGCCCATGGCCCTTTTTCGGTGAGGAGGAGGGGAGCACACAATGGTCCAGATGGCACAGTCACTCATTTGCACTGGGCTGGCCATGGAAGTAGAAGATGGAGGGCGTTCACTGTAATACTGCATAAGCTACACAGTTTTAACTTGGCAGTGTCTGCTAGTATCCTTCAGGGTCATACGGAGTGTCGCTGAAGGAGGAGGTGAGCCAGGCCAGAGCATGTTCAGTGGGACATGCAGTGGTACTAGGCAAACAGCAGGCCAGAGGCAGTTGGGTGCTGTGGTCTTTCTAGCAGGTGTATTTGCTACCTTCCTAGCTGTCGCAGAACAGCTGCCATTAGCTGCTGCTGATTTATTTTTTTTTCTTTTCCTCCACCTCCGTCTTGTCCACGACTTCCGTAAAGCTGCCTGCTTCAAACAGGAGCCTGATTGCACAAGGGGATGAGGCACGTTGTACTAATAACCCCAGAGAGAGCCCTTACCTGCCTGCTTGGTGGGGCATGGCTCAGTCTGCTGCTGTAGTCTTTCACTATCACTGTGGAGGGAGGAGCTGTGAGGCTCTGACACAGAAATGTGTTGCTCATTGCTTAGGGGTCAGGACCCTGGTGGGCACTGGCAAGTAAAAGTGAGGCTTAGGCTTTTCTGAGCAGTCCAAAAGCAAAAGTCTATTTTAACATGAGTTTTACTATTTTCTACTGTAATAAAAGCTTATATTTATTGAATTGTCATGTTTTCCTTGTTTCATCCTCTTGCACTGCTGCAATATCTTTGTAAGGTCTTGCATACTTCGCAGCAGCCTCTTTGAGCCATTCTCCCTGTCCTGTTCAAGGTGGGTGCTGAGGGGCTGCTAGACTAATCTCCACCTGCCTGGCTCTCAAGCAGCAACCAATGAACAAGGTCCAAACAGGATTAGTCTGACAGCAGGTACTGGTGGTGGTGTTCTCCTGTGACTGTTGCGCTCAAGTGAGCATCCTGTGGGCTTCCAGCCCCAGGAAGTTGCTTCCTGGCTGTACAGGCCCTCAGAGGCACATGCTTCTCACAGGAGCTGCTGTTGCTGTGGCTGCAGAGGTGTAGTACCTGCCTCTACATTCTTCCCTGTACCAGGCTTTACTTTGTTCCAGCCTCTCCTGCAGAGTTAAATGCAGCTCATAAAATGCTGCTGCCTGGCCTAGGCTTGCTGTGTCACAGGGTCTCTGCATCCTGCCCTGTGAAGAGCGAGTGGAGATGCTGCACATGGTGTTTGATGCAGCTGAAGCTCCCTGTGGGGGTGAGCAGAGATGGACCTGTTACATTAAGGTGCTGCCAGTAGGATCTGATACCCCAAGCAGGGACCTTTACTGATGGTCAGTTTTCCCAGAGCAGTGTCTCCTGTCTTGCTATAAGTGTTCAACACAGTTTCAGGGCAAGTTTTCTGACTGCTAAATCAGTGACAAAAACCTGTATGTTGTGTCAAGGTGACCTTGATTTCTTTAAAGATATGTATTTGTCATTCAGTGGCCTGATGTCTGTTATCTTTGGATACTGTGTATGGCAGCTCTCTGCAACAGTCTCTATGACATCCAGACTTTCCACACACCCAAAGTTGGTGTCTGTGGCTTCTGTTTCTGTCGTCTAGAAAATAGCAGTGACTGAGTCCTGCAGCATCCCGCTGCTCCAGTCTCACCTGGACAGATGAGATAAAGTTTCCCTCCCTGCTCAAACCCATCTATTCACCCTCATCACCTTAGGAGAGCAGGAAGTTCAGTTTCCATACTTTGTAGTGGTCTGAAGGCCATCTTGCAGCACGCTCTTGGATGCTTTCTTGGAATTGCTGTACAATTAGACTTTCTCTTGCCACTTCCAGAAGTAGTTGAATTGCTAAAGGCCCACAGTGGCCGATATTTTTATCTAGCCTTCTATAGACTTGATTGACAAGATCTGTACTGTCTTGAGGCAGATGTCACAACACATTCCACTTTCTCCCCTCTTCCTAAATGGGCATATGGCTGCTGCTCTCCGCTCCTTTGGAGCGATCTCAGACCGCAAGCAGGAGTGAGCTCAGTGGAAATGCTGCCAGCACCTAGCACTATGTCCGGGGGAAGGCCTCAGGGACCTGAGCCAGTAAAGACTAGTAAGGGTTTTCTGTCTTCATCTTGCCATTTAAGGAGCTTGTGTAAGTTCTGTCTTCATCTTCTAGAGCTGAGTTTTTCATAAAGGGCAAGACTCAAAATTGGAGTTATCAGACCAGCTTGTTGATGTCTCTCCTGAGTAAGCTGATCCCCTGAGGAAGCTCATCCTTAGAGATTGCTTTTACCATCTTAGCTGAGCTGCACCTTTGCTCTGCCATGCCAGTGTCTGGGTGTGTATTGAGGGGCCTGACCAAGTATGGACTGCCAGAACCAAAGGTTTCAGCTGTGTGTCTGGCCATAGCTGCTCTTAAGCTCTTCCCAGTTTTTATTGCAGAAGTGACTACTCGTTTGCTTCTGCTTCTTACCTTGTCTTGCATTTCTGTGCCCTCAGCTCAGCACTAGCCTCTTGGTCTGGTTAACGGCTCCCTGCTCTTCTGCATTCCTCTGGCCACTGACAGGAGGCTGCCACAACCTGTCTCCTGCTTCATGAAACACTTGCTTTGTTTTCCCTTAGGGTTTTGTCCTGTTTGTTACCAGATTAACCCCTTTGTGGTTAGTTTGTGATCATGAACACTTTGCTGTGGGGCTCCTCTGCACTATGTGTAGCAATAGGATTAACTGGTCTCATTATATCAGCTGGGTTCACCCCAGCACTGCAGGCAGCCCCAGCTGATGACTGTGCAGGAACAGGGGGGGTGCGTAGGAGAGCCAGGTTTTTTTGGAAAGGTGTGACATCTGTTGAACCAGCTGCAGATGTCTTCTGCCTGTAACAACCCTGAACATGCAGTCCTCCAGCTGTGCTTTTAGACACTCCTGATTTTGCCTTTCTTTCCCATCTACTCTGGGTGCACTTGGCTCCAGTGCTCAGCTGCTAGCACAGAGCAAGGCTGTCTGAATCACAGCCTTTCTCTGCCTGGAGCAGGCGCTTCTCAAAGTGTGTGTAACTGGAGGTGTGCGCAGGCCTGGGGTGGCCATAGGGCTCTGGAGTCAGGCTGCAGGCAGCTGTGGGCTCAGGCTTCAGGCTGGCCACTGCCACAAACTTGAAGCCACCACCACTTTCCCATGGGCACATACCATCCCTGCCTTACTTTGCTGTTCAACTCCTTGATGAAAATGTCTCAGTTGCAGATTTTGCCATTTCAGTGCTTCCTACCCTATGTCTCAGCCTTCTAAAGCAGTACTGCCTTGAGCATACATAGCCAGCAGGTTAGCTGTCAGCCCCCTTACATTATGTCTAACTAATGAAGCCTCATTTCTAATCAAACTGGGTGACTTGAGCAACCGGTTGTTTACTTCTAGTGGAGTATCCCTACTGGCCTCATCTTCAGGAGACTGGAGACATAGCAGCAAAGGGCACATGTTCCCTGTGGACCCACCTGGTCAGCTTCAACCTCCTCACTCATCTTAGAGCAGTGGCCCAGGGCTGTGTAAAACCCATCCCTGTGGGCTGCCCTCCAGCTTGGCTGGCAGGGGTAGAGCAGCCACCACAGGCTGGGCTTGAGGGCCATGTGGTACCAGGGTGCTGGCAGAAGTCAGTGTCCAGGAATAGGGAAGGAGACCCTGGCAGAAGGGAGGCGAGCAAGGGCTGTGCTCTGTACCCCCACTGTGCTACATAATCAAGCAGCGGGGAAGGGGGCTTTATTTTGACGCCATCCCAGACTTTTCTTGGCCTGGGTTATAAAGGACAGTCATTGCCCTTTGTGCTCCTGTGACAGTGTGCCTCTGCACGTTATCAGAACATTATTAAGCTAGTCCTGGAGCTGTCCTGTATCAGGACAAACAGTCCCTAATCGAGCTGTCTGCTCCCTGTCCCAGTGCCAGACAAGTTTAATCTGGGAAGAGCGTGTTTGCTGTTGAGGGCTCCACTGCCCACCTGCAGCCCCGCTCAGGGAGGGTGGAGCTGCCTTCTTCACCCCTTTCCTCGCCCCACTGCCGAGTGCCAGCTGGGCAGGGTCCACGCCACTCCCCAGCAAACATGCCTGGGTCGCCCAGCCCTGCCATCTGCCGTTCTGTCACCATCCCTATAAGCAGAGGTGGCCAGAGCAGACAATGAGGCTGCTACCGAGAGCTGTGCTGGGCCCCATGCTCACCATGGCAGCCAAGGCAGGGTCCAGCAGTCAGGTCCCAGCCGGTGCCTCCACTGCAGCGTGGCTGAGCAGTGAGGAAGGACTGCTTGTAGGAGCTCTTGCCATGTCCCTCCTGAGCTGTAGCTCTTGTCCCAGAAGTGGATGTTCTCCTTATCCCTGCTCTTAAACTGCACCTCACCCACTATGTCCTTGATTACCAGCTCCCCCTGCTCTGGCCATGCTGTGCACACTCACTCCAGCTCTAGACTGTACCCCACAGACTCAGTGGTTTTGTTATAAATTTAGAAGCCAAAGCCAAATATAGTTTTATCATTTTCATGAAATAAGAATAAGCAAAACCGTGCGGGGTACACGGGGGAGTCTCCGCTCTGCCATGGACACACACCATGTAAACAAACCCACCCCCTTCATAGGTTTTCCTGATACATACTCATAAGATGGGTGTGTTTTAGTCCATGCAAGCATAGTGGAGTTTCTTGAATCTTCTCAGATTCTCTGGTGCTGTTGAGGGGGGATTCTCTGGTACTTTTCCACTCCTCTTCCCGCCAAAACGAAGGTCCTTCTGGTACTTTTCCATCAAAACAAGGGTCTGCCTGATACAAGGGTCTGTCTGGTACTTTTCTACTAGGTGCAGTAACAACATAGTCAAAACACCAACATAGTCATTACATAGTGTGAGATTACAAAGCCTCAAACCGATTTAAAGATAAAACCACAATAACTTTTCTCTTAACACATATACATCATCAAGTATTTATAACACATACATTTGTATTAAAGGTACATATATTTCATAAACACGAATCATCATCACGTTTATTACAATCCCTTGCCTTTTGTTTTATTGAATTGATTCATGTTTGATTTTCAAAACACGCCAAAGTTTGTTAGTGGTTGATCCGCCTTTTCTACTTTTAATATCATTAATGAATGTGTCTTCCCATTTTTAGCTGCTTCAGGATCTATTGGCACTGCTGAGATTTGCATTCCTTGGACTCCTGAGTGAATCAATCTAATAAAACATGGAATCATACATGATAAAAACATTAAAGTGGCAAAAGCACACAGCAGATAGAATAAAATCTGTTTCACCCATGGTGCTCCAGGCAACCAAGACTACAAATTACCATCCTAGCTATTCCAACCATTCCATGTCTGAATGGGAACATGAGCTAGTTTTCTAATATCTGTGGTCAGCTGAAGGACCACTTCACTTACATTGTCTATCTCTAAACAACAGTTAGAAACGTTCAATTTTCCACATACCCCTCCTTCTTCAGTGAGTAGATAGTCGAGGACCATACGGTGTTGTAGAATTGCTGTGCGCATTTGTTGAGCTTGTTGGGTTAAAAGATCTATAGCTGTTGTATTCTTATTAGTAACAATTTCTAAAACTGCTTGTAGCCTAATTATATGATTTAGATTATAAAATGGTTCTCTTGCTCCTGATACTGGTTTGTTAGGATTCCAAGAGGCAAGCCCATAATGTTCAATTATCCTTTCAGGAGGCCACTCATTTTTCTCCCCACTTTTGAGTTCCTCCTATGTTAAGATCGACAGATCGCTTATTGCGGACAGTGCTTTTGTTCCCTAATTTATCATATAATTTTATTCCTAATTGAGGACCATCTGCCTCAGGAAGAAGGAAAAACAGGGGTCGGATAATCCCCGTATAACAGATCCCTGACCAATTTGTGGGTAATTGTAAGTTGTATGTCCACAGATCCAACAATGGCCTTTTTGGGCTTTAGCACCCTTCGCAAATGGTCTGGCTGCAGTTTTGGGGATTTGAAAGTAAGTTGTGTTTCTATCCCCTAAGGGGCTGAAAAACTCATTTAATTGACCATTTGTCCGGGCAGTACAATACCAGGCACCAGTATCATTTTTCCACTCACAAGCTTGATGATAAAAGTAATTTGGCATGTATAGTTTCATTTTTATTTGACCAAAACCCCTTGAATCCTTTATTACGCCCATTTTCATTAAGTCACATCCATACGTATATGCCTCTATCTTCATTAACTAATTTATGTGTGAGTGTCCACTAACACTTACTTTTCCCTACATTGACCCCTTCATTCTGGGTATGATTCAAACAAAATTTACCTTGATTAGGAAATGGAACTGGCCATGTTCCATTTTATTCCTAAGTAGTATTATTAATTTCACTATAATGACTTACAATTTGCGATGGAGTAAGGGGTACAGAGACCCACAGCCAGCTTGATAGTCCTAAAGGTCCTCCACAAACCCAGCAGTAGCTTAGATTGAAAGTTTTATTTATAGTTTTTGCCAATAAAACAAACTCGTTGTCCTCAAAGGGATCATATGGATTGATAACATTTTTACCCTCTTTAGCCATTATGGGGCTGACACATGTAATTAGGAGAAAAAACAGACTATTATAGTGAGTTCCGGTATGGCACATTTTTCTGTTTACCCCTGGACCCACCGGGTTGCTGCCAGTGGTCAGGTTTTTTCTATCTTCTCAACACCAAAAATGGAGGCCAATCTGGTCTTGCCCTCACTCAAATTTATTTTTAGTCCTTTTTCCCCTTTTCTGTTACTTTTATCCAACTTTCTGTTTAACTATATGCAACAGCTTATATTCCTGTTCACAAAATAGATATCATAACTTGTTATAAGATAAATATTCAACATATATACATGATTTCAGAAAATTACAGAACAAATACCTTAGATCTCATTGCTACTGATACAGAGTCCCTTGTATTAGTCTGTTTCAATGAGTCCAACCTTCTGTTAATTTCATTGCATTCGAAGCTTTAGGTCTCCAGGTGTTGATTCAATCTTCTAATTAGGTTCCTTTGTAACAGGTCCTTTTACTCTAGAAATATGAGTCCACCCTCTCTCAGCAGTTCTTACAGCAGTTTCTGTTGTTAATAGTACCAGGAATGGTTCTTCCTATTGAGGGGAGAGACTCTCCTCTTTCCAAGCTTTAATCATTACTTAATACAATCCTAAGATTTAACAGCAATTTAAGATTTATTAATGGTGTGAGGTAGATCAAAAGTTAAATTTTGCTCTTAATGGTTGATTAATTTAAAAATTAACAGAGTGATTTGATAAAATATAATTAAAATAGCTACTTGATTATAGATTTGAGAATGACAAGATTACACGACTTACAAGGCATTCTGAATCAAGGTACATATACATATGTGTACATGTAAAACACAAAACATACACACACACAATGCAGAAATATTTGGATATCCAGTGAAATATAAACGTCCACACTTTAAAAGTAAATGTGTATAAGCACATAGATAGGTAAAGAGGTGGATGGAAGAGACTAGCCTATAGTTAAATTTTCCCTCTTCTCAAGTTCAGAGTAAATACTCACAATGCATCGGTACTTCTCAACAAGTGGTAATTGAGAGTCAAGAAGAAGTCTGACTTCACTCTGGCCTTCCACCAGCTTTGTAGGCAGGTTTTGTTAGGGGTTTTTTTACTTCACACCCTTGGAATATTCCTTATAGCTGATTTTTAAGCACTTCTATCAACTAAAAATTCAAATTCTTCTCCCTAGGGGCTTATTCTTATTAAGGGCTCCTTTGTTATCTGTGTCCCCAAGAAATAGAGCCCCTGATGCCCCTATTCCTTCTTAAACATCCTTTCATCCTGCTCCCGATTTCTATAATTCCACTTTAAATGTCCTTTTTTTCCACAGTAATAACATACTGGTCCATTTTCTTTTGCTACTGTCCTTCTCTTTCCACTGCCTGAAGCTCTGAGAGGTGCATTAGGACGGGATTTCGGGAGCTTCTCCTCCCTCCTTTGTGTCTCTCTAGTTGCTGCAACAAATGCCTTTGCTTTCGTTTTCTGCTTCTCCTCGTCCCTTCTAACGTATACTTTCTGCACTTTTCTTAACAATTCTTGCAAACCCCAGTCTTGCCAATCATCTAATTTTTCTAATTTCTGTATAATATCTCCCCATGATTTGGCTGCAAATTGAGTTTTTAGTAAAGCCTCCCCCACTGGGGATGCAGGATCTACTCCAGAATACATTTGCAAATTTTTTCTTAACCTTTCTAGCCAATCAGTTGGGGATTCATCTCTCCTCTAATGTTCACTAAAGGCTTTCTTAATATTTTGCCCTCGGGGAACCGCTTCTCTAATTCCAGCCGCTATTAAATTTCTAAGGTCTCTCGTATTCTGTCTGCCCTTCTCCTGCTGGTGATCCCAATTAGGGTGGACATTTGGCCCTTTCTGATCCACCAACGATCCTGCTTGATTTTTCTGTTCCCACAAGCGCATTCCTGCTTGCCTAATTATTTGTTTTTCCTCAGTTGTAAAGAGGATTCCTAAAACTGACTGCATCTCATCCCAGGTATAGGTGTTAGGTCCCAGGAATTGATCCAGTCTTTCAGATTCTCCTAAGGAGCATTCTAAAAGTTTCCCCATTTCCTTTTTAAATGTTCTTACATGCCTGGTGTTAAGGGGGACGCTTACAAATCCTGTTCCCCCTGCACCTCCTCTCATAGGCACTTCCCGTAAGGGGTACAGATTGCCTCCCCAAACCTCTGCCCCATTTTCTTCTAGTTGTTTTTGCTTCTCCCGGATACGGGTTTGGCTAGCTGGGGGAGGGGAAGGAGCGCTAGGTTTCAGTTCCTCATCCTCTGAGCTTTCTCCATATGGAGGAAGAATATTTTCTAAAGGTTCTCATTCATCATCTTTTGGAATTTTCTTATCTGCAGTCTTATTTTTTAATAGTAAAAATTTTTATATAGTTCAGGAACCTCTCCACATATGAGCATAATCGCTTTCTTCCTAGCTAAAGGGTTTTTTTGTTGGTTACATATCAATTTAATGCTTGGCATGTCAATCATCATTAGATCCAAATTTCGGCCAGAATAAATGATCAGATCTAGTAGGCTCCTTGGTCCACTCAACCATACAGTATTGAATCATTTTCTGCTTACTTTTTTCTTTTGTTTCAGCCCAATCCGGTTAATTCCTTAACATGCATCCCAGGGGACTGTCCTGGGGAATATCCAGTAATATGCTCCCTTTACTAACCTTGGAACCTCTCTGTGGCTTCCCTGAGCCATGGGACTTACTCCCTTTCTGGTCCATGGTCTTGGGATAAAAATTGATCCTGTATTCTTCCTAAGTCCTGGGATATAACCTATCCTGAATCCCTTGCCTGAGTCTGTTTCAAGCTTTTCCTTTTGTTTTGCCCCTTCAACAGCCAGGCCCCTCGCGGGACTCTGGAACTGTGGTTAGAAGGGCTCCCCACTCACTTCCTGACACTGTCACGTCTCACTCACACCACAATCACTCAGGCAGAATCCTCTCTCACCAAGCAGTACTCACAGTCTGAGGTCTTCACTTGGATCTTCATGCGCACAAAATAATTATGGGGAAAATTCCGGGAGCCCTTTTTGAGATCTCAGGGTTTGTTTTTTTTTCTTTTGCTTATTCTTATTTCTGCTAGTTCTGGATACTGCTGTTCCTAGAGAGCACTGTAGTGTGGGGGCCACCTTAAAGGTGAGGTGCCTCCCCTGGAAACCAATGTCCCACAGATCCTGCAGTATCATGTTGGGGTCACCAAATTGTTCAAAATTTAGAAGCCAAAAGCCAAATATAGTTTTATCATTTTCATGAAATAAGAATAAGCAAAACCACGTGGGGTACACCGGGGAGTCTCTACTCTGCCATGGACACACACCGTGTAAACAAACCCACCCCCTTCATAGGTTTTTCTGATACATACTCATAAAATGGGTGTGTTTTAGTCCATGCAAGCGTAGTGGAGATTCTCGAATCTTCTCAGATTCTCTGGTGCTGTTGAGGGGGGATTCTCTGGTACTTTTCCACTCCTCTTCCCGCCAAAACGAAGGTCCTTCTGGTACTTTTCCATCAAAACAAGGGTCTGCCTGATACAAGGGTCTGTCTGGTACTTTTCCACTAGGTGCAGTAACAACATAGTCAAAACACCAACATAGTCATTACATAGTGTGAGATTACAAAGCCTCAAACTGATTTAAAGATAAAATCACAATAACTTTTCTCTTAACACATATACATCATCAAATATTTATAACACACACATTTGTATTAAAGGTCCATATATTTCATAAACACAAATCATCATCACATTTATTACAGTTTGGGGCTGATCCTGGTTTATTGCAGTTGGTGATGGTTCTCCTGTTTCCTCTGCAAAGCTCATCTCTAAACTGGACTCTGCAAGGCTGTTGGTCTTGCACATCCTTCCTGCCCACAATGGACCCAGGCTCTGTCAGCCTCAGCTGATGTGGGAAGGGATGAGGGTGGGCACCACCCTTGGCTCTCCACTGCCTTCGTTTCCCAGCTGTTGTGGATTTGCCCTCTGCCCCAGGCTGAAACAGTGATGCTGCTGCACGTGCTTGGGTGTCGCAAGCTCAAGATGAGGGTAGAGGCCGGGAACATGCGGGGCACCACTGTGGGGGAAACAGGAGGCCTCTGATGCCAATGTCCGGATGCTGGCAAGAACAGCAGTGCCTGTCCATGGTGGGTCCAACGCCAGCCTCTGAGTCTGGCCTCCCAAGGCCAGCTCTTCCCCTCAGCCCAGGCGTGGGGCTGAGCTGTGCTGTGGAAAAATACTGCTGCTGCTGCAGCAGCTGTACCTGGCTCCAGCCCAAGAAGTGGCTTCGTTCTGGGTGCAATGGCCTCGGTTTTCAGTGCCTCAGAGGGTCACACTCCCCATTTTAATGTGAGGCTGCTACAGGGGCCTGTTCATAATGCACTGAGCACCAAAGGGTCACATAGGTCCCTTATCCCTGGCAAACCTCTTGGCTGCCTGGGGGTGAAGACAGGCTGGAGGCGAGACTTTGGAACATTTGAAAACTAGTGGTGGCTGTGGGGAAAGAAAAGCCCAAGCTGCTTTAACTGCCTGGCAAGAGCAAGAGGTTCAACATAGGCTGTGCTGCTTGCTGTGCCCAGCAGATCCCCCCCCAGCACACTGGGATATGGCCCTCATGCCAGCAGCCCCCTGCTCTGCTCCCACCTCTCCATGCCACACTGTGGGTGTCACCTGACTACAGTCCCAAGCTCCCTCCCTGGCCCTGGACACTTCCCTGCATCCTTCCAAAAGCTTGCATTTCTGTGCTCAGCTTGCTGTCTCCCTGTATCCACCTCCGCCTGTTTTTCCTGGCCTGGGATGGAGACTGTGCCCAGGAGTTGCTCCTAGAGCACTCGTAGCTGGGTCTGCAATATGTATTTCCCCTTCCAGAAACGTTAACGCTGCAGTTACATGCGTGGGGGCTGGATTCAACAGAAAGTGTTTCTTCATGGCCAGCTCAAACCCCCTTCCTTCTGCTGCAGTTCTCCTTCTGTGCGGTTGAAGCTGTCACCTGGGAGGGACCCATCCATGAGCAGAGGTGGCAGGAAAGATTGAGCAAGAGAGCCCGAAGCAGGGGCCTTTCCCCCTTGTGCACACACCTGCGCTCATGTTGGGGTGCAGCGCACTGCTCTGGGGGGCTCCAGTTGCCCTCCCAAGCCTGTGCCTGGGCTGTGTGGGTGCTGGGGCAGCACCGTGGTGGCTCTTACTAACTTAGGGAAGCAGCAGGGGAAGCGGCAGAGCTGCCGTTACTCAGTAAGCCCAGAATAACGAAAAACCCATACCAGATGTGGTGGCTGTGCCTCCCACCCCGCTCTTTGCCCAGCCTGCAGCAAGCCCCCGGTGCTGCCCGCAGGAGGGGGGCAGAGGGGCTGCACCCACCAGTGCCTGCTCATGGAAACCCTACTGTAGCAGGGAGCATGTGCTTTGGGTGGGGAGAAGCAGTGTTTCATGAGCTTCCCCAGATACCAGCTTCCCCCCAGCAACATTGCGCAAGGCAGCCCAGCATCCCTTCCTGTCCCACGCAAGGTCCCAGGGACAGGGCGCTCTGCCCAGGACATCACGGGCATGGTTGGCCCAGCACAGGGACTCAGCCCCGACAAAAACCCTCTGAGCCAATTATAGCAGTGCAGAAAGTGAGTGGCTGCGGTGCTCTGGCAGAGACAGCCCATGACTACCAGGGTGGTGACTCAGAGCCACCGCTGCCATTGCTCTGGCCTTGGGAGAGGGTGCTGTTGCCCAGTGTTATGATCAGACAAAGCCAATTTTTATAAAAATATATTTTTATTTGGGTTCAATCGATTTAGGGTGAGAAGCAATAGGCAAAGCAGCGCTGGGTGCATGGAGAGCCGCAACTCTGCCACATGCACACCGAGTTCCAAAAAGCAGCGTTTTTTATACCCTTGTGCCATTGTCTTTTACCAATCTCCTCCCGTCAGATAGTTGTCCTGCTCTTTTCCACTGGGACATTTGGGTTGCTGGGGTGCAACCTCCTATGGGGTCTTTTGAAAGTCTCGAAGCCTTGGTCTCCTGGTGCGCTTTTCTCCTATTGGATCTTTTAAAAGCCTCATAATCCCATCCTTTTGGTGGGCTTTTCTTCAAACAGCAGTTACATGTCAGCGCTAGGTGGGGTTTCTGAGACACGGTTACATTGTTCCAATCCGAATGGCACACTTTACATTTAATTGTTTAACATTTACAGATCATTCAAGTGTACCTACCCGCCTTCCCAACCTAGCAAATTTGTTACAATAGTTTATTACAGCACCCGCCTTGCTTAATTTAGCAAATTAGTTACAATAGTTTATTACACCAGGATGAGCAGTGGCGCCTCTCTCAGGGCACATCTGGAGGTGCTGCGCAGTCAGCCTGGACCTGCTGCAAGGGACCTGGCCTGTGGCATGAGAAGCAGCTCAGGCTTCAGATTTGAAGCACGTTCCCACCACACAGACACATTTTGCTCCATGTTCCCACCATGTCTAGGGCCACCTCTCCCCTGGTGCCACCAGGTATCGTTCTTCATACTCTCTTTGCTGGGAGAGGAAGAATTTGGTGTAATGAGGGGCGGGAGGTTATTGTGGAGGCAGCTGTGGCCAGGCTCATCTCCGCTCCTTCCAAAGGTGCTACTTATCCCTCAGCACCCCGTGGGCTGAGCCAGGGTCCCTGGGGTTGCTGTTGCACCGACGCTTCGCAGCATTTCCCTGATGCAGGTGGGAACCCTCAGCCTCGCACCTCGGCGGGAGCCGCATCCCGGGAGCCGCCGAGGTCCCGGGGGAAAAGGG